>NC_048894.1:27378536-27461402 GCF_011077185.1 Oxyura jamaicensis
CATTATCTCTAATACAAGGACGTGGGAAGCAGGGCAAAGCCACCTGCGAATTCCTTTCCCACACATGTGTAAGTGTATTTTATAACATTAAGAGATACCAATAGATTTTTTCACATCGGTATTGCTGATACTGAGGTTGTATCTTATGATTATATTATAACTGTGTTCAGCTGTCAGATTTTGGTGTTTGTTTCATACAAATAGTCGACAAGCTTGAAGTTCTGTCTTAGTGCCTTGAAATGCCATTTCATCATTATTTTTTATGTAGTAAAATTTTCTACCTTACACCAGATCATCAAATCTCCAAGACCTATGCTGAAATAAGAATTATTGTTGTGTTATTTAGAATAATAATAAAATAAATCAAAATTGGATAGTTAACATTGCATATATTAAAAAACACAGTATTGTATTTGAAAATAATTTTCTACTGATGCCAAGATACAATATTTTAATTCTATCAAACACAAAGAATGTAAAAGATACATCCTTTTATCTCTCATTGCTAACAGAAATGGCACTACTCTAAGATCTCAGAAGGTGAATGTAGGATATCAAATATGCAACTTAAAATGTGGAAGACAGGCCAAGCTGAAAGCTCTTCAGAGGTTCCTGCTGTCAGTGTGTAAATTCTGGATAAAGTTGAGAGGAATTAAAACCTGTTTCCTATGAACATAAATCCAAATTTTGTCTGATGGTAAGTTTCTCTTATTAGGTGGCTTTAGCAGCTTTCTGACCTTGGTTCAAGGAGAACTGAAATTATCTGTAAATTATGTTGTGGCTACTATGGCTATTTATTCATATGATAAAATGGCAAACATTATTCTGTCAATAGATCACAGCATTCTGGAAGGAATGGAGAAAAGCTTAGAAAAATGAAGGTATTTTCAGGAAGAATATTTCTTCCACTCTCCACAATAATCAATAGGTTAATTAATGGTCTATTGAAAAAATACAAAGATTCTATAATATTGATTGTTTCCATAATTAAAACAAAGTAAATTCTAAATATCAACAATTTTAGTGCAAATGGCTTCATTAAAATGCGGCACAGAACAGACGCCTACATTGTTGATACCATTTTTCTTGTTTAATCCATGGCAGCTACGCAAACTGGCAGCACTTAACATGATTATGTCAAGATCTCACACAAGTTAGCTCACAGCCAAGGGCTGACATGCAGAGTCAATACGCCAGGGCTAATTATGTTGATGTCAAAAAGTTACCTTTCTTTGTGCATGGTAAATGTTTTACATAGATTAAAGCACGTTTGTGTACTGTGAATTTTACCCTAAAGATTGCACCAAAAGGTCAGCAGTCTTTGATGCAATTTAATTACAATATTGTTGATTATGCATGCCTTGTAATCTGATACTCTGATCAAAGTCAAGTGTGGGATTTGGGGAAAAAAAAAAAGTATGTATTATGACTTTTAATCATCATTTCTGCTCAGTGATTATGTCTAGGAGGACTAGTATGGTCTGCATGTTAACCTTTGAAATGAATGCTTTGACTACATCTATTGTATTTAATTTTCAGTTCTTCACAAATTGAAGGTATTAGCATATTCCTTTCTGTGAGATTTTTGTGCAGTCCATGACATGTACATGTAAGGAGGAAAAGAGCTCCCAAAGATACTCTTAAAGACTCAATGATCAACCTTTTTACATTTTGCTATAGTAAAATATGTCCAGGACTTCTAGTTCTTCTGATTTCATAACATTCCTTTACTGCTAATGGAAGACATATTGCTTATTATGCAGTATATAAATTCCCCTTTCTTCTTCTCCTACGTTACTTAATAATTTTCAAATAAGCATTTATTTAGTAAGTGTATGGCTTACCTCCTGGGAAAAACATGGATATGAGCACACTGGAGGATAAAATACTGCCTTCATTTGTCTGTTTTGCTTTGACTTTCCTTAAAAATGTATGGCTTTTTGGCTTACCTTCCCAGAGGGACCATCTCTGGGCAAGATAATCCATAACCTTTCCATCCTCTTCCATCCTCTTCTTTTACCAGGATTGTTGCTAGTTTATGCAAATTATAATGGTAAGGAGAATTGATATGAACATGCATTGAATGTCCCTTCAATGTTTTTCTGATATTTTCCTTCCAAGGTGGAAATACAGTTTCTGTGGGTTCATATATTGCAAAATTGTTGATTTATCCCCTTTTTCTTGCTGTCTGCTCCTAGTGTAATTACAGTTCTCATTTCTTCTGGGAAAACATCTGTCAAAGGTTGGTGTTATGCATGCAGGCCATATCTGGTGCTTGTATTTTTTGGATACATTGTGGAAAGGTGTGCACCTAACTGTCAGCTGGTGTGTGCACCTTGAATTTATGTAAGATACCTACTATTCTGGAAAGAGAAACTGCTCTTTAGCCAGTGTAAGATTATGAAAAACAATTCATGAACTATTTTTTTCTATATATGACTGAGAAACCAACTTTTCATCCTGTTTGATGGATAAATGTGCTGTGGCATAGATGAATTCTTTAATCCTTCTTCCCTTCCCACTCCCCCTCAGTACATTTCTTCAGTAATGACAGTTCACAGAAAAACTCTCCAGAGGAATATAAAATCTTGGCATCTGTATTCCTTTTTGGAAGCAAGTATTCTGAAGAGCTATCCTTGTTGCCTAATGAACCAAAACCCAAAACCTTGGATTTCATTATGGTTATGATTCCTTAAACCACTAGAGTCTCTCATCAAAATGTGGTCTCATTAAGAAAAAGAGACACTGTGCACCACTCCATTAAAATGTGCTAAGCTAACATGTTGTCTGACGTGAGGTGAAATGAAATATAATTATTTTAGATCTGTTCCTAGTGGACTGTAGCATTTATCATCAGCTGGAAAAATATGTGAGACAGTTTGGTATTCTTAGTTGTGGAAGCCCAATTCTGAATGCATGTGTAAAGTGATGAGTCCAGAGAGACACAGACTTTTTCTGACTGAGGAAATTGGATAGCCTGTATTGTGGTCCATATTCAGCCAGTAACTTCTGCCGTTGCTTTGAAAAAAGTCTCTGCAGTTTGCATTATGTCTAGTGCTTGCATGTGTATCCAGGAAGTGAGAGATCAAGGTACCTTTCACATACATGTCCCACTTTAAGTATCTTGGGCATGAGAGCAGGCTCTAATTTCTTCCACATCAGGGGATCAAGGGACTCTTCCTTATACAAAATGATTTTTGTACATTTGCAAATAGAAAGATCAGGAGAGCTGCAACATGCTTTGAGACAGCAAATGATATGTTTGCCCCAGAGAAGCTGTAATAAAAGTTAGAGACTGGGAAGAGAAAGAAAATTTATGCAATACAAAGGCTGAGGTACTTTGGGAATCTGTTATCCAGGGAAAATCCAATAAAGATCAGATTTACAAACAGAAAGTCAAGGCTTTGAGTATGCGATTAAGTACCTAATTTCAATGCAGCATTTATTGTAACTGGGGCAAGTAAACTTAACTCACAAATAGGTGTTCAGCTAGTTATTTACATATAAATTATATGAACATATAGTGGTGGTACCTGCATATAAAAATAAAGCTTATTGCTCTATGCCCATATTTCATGAAAGCAAATATGGTTTTGGATCTCAACAATGTGCTAAAGCTTAAAATATTTGTCCACGATTTTTGTCCAGAGAATTTTAACTATTCTCTGAAAAGAAATCTTGCAAATTGCTTTCTGGATTTCTAGATGCACTGTTGATAATGATCAGAAGGTCACAATAGAATGAGATATTTGTATTCAATCACTTTCCTGCTTCATCTGGGAAGGTGATATCTGAACATCATACACAAATATTAACATTTTTCATTGAGGTCTTCTGTAGTTACGCACCAGTACATTGATTATATTGTCCTGTGTTAGGTTGCTCATCATATCAGCACAATGGGGAAGATCACAAGATAGTGCACAATAAAAAAATTAGAATTAGTGTGGTTTGTGGTATTAAACTATCTTCTTTGGACTGCTGGTTGTGAGAAGTCAGGAAAGCACGCTGGACTTATATGTCAAGAGTGTTCATGTTGACTCAGGCATCCTATGGGTCACTGAATACTTGAATAGTTCTTGAATTTTTCAGCACATCTAATTCCTCGAATGCCACTTTAAACATTGTGGACAAGGTTGATACAGCTGTGTAGTGCATTCTCCTTTATATATATATTTTATTATTATTATTATTATTTTTTATTTTTCTCACTCCAAGAATTAATTTGCACTTCCTGTGCCTGAGAACAGTACTCCTGTTTCATTTAAACTCAAAGACTTGCAGGAAAAAGGGTAAACTGGAGAAAGAGTAATGGTTTCTAGAATGCTGCAGGAGGTCTGAGTCCCAAATCCAAATGTGACATTGTTTACAACTACATACATAGTGTTCCCATGCATTTATCCCAGCTATAACCAATAGCTAATAAATTATAGAGGCCCAATGTGATTTACACACAGAGGTTTCTATACAGGACTTTTTGTGAATAAAAATGACTACTATTTCTTTTTCTGTCCAAAGAAAAGAATCAATTGAATTCTTGTGGAGAATATAATTTTCTTCCATTTAGTTTTAAATAGCATTAGCACAGCAATCAGATTTTGAGGTGAAAGATAAATACTTCTGGACCTGGGTCTGAAAACGTGCAAAACATTAGGCAATAAAGAGAACAACTCCGTTGCCTTTGTACTTCAAAGGGCATTAACATTTTGCTGTATAGGCGGATAGCTTCTCAGACTGTTTTGCCTCCAGGTGACCTATTCCATTATTTTTAAGCTGTATTAAATGTTTATGAGTGTTTATGGAAAAAAAAAAAGGAAAAAGATTTAAACTTAAAAATTTTATCATTATTTTAATGTCACATTTGATATCACAGTATAAAAATCATGCTACTAACTGGTGATTGCTTCTGATGGTGCTGTACTTTCCACAGCAGAAACTTCAGAGATTATTGTAAATATGTCACAATACAGAAAAAACAGTCTAGCACTGTCAATAGAAAAGGAAATGTAATACCATTAATCCTTAAACTGCATTTGACATTACACATGGAGACCAGTGTCCCGTAATTATAAAAGGCAGCAGTAATAAAATGTGATAAAGCCAATCCTATGTGGTCATCTCTAGTGCTCAGAAAAAGGGAACCGAATAAATAAGAGTAAGAATCCAAGTCTCAGTGGTGGAGGAAATGCCTGTGCATGTGTATGGAAACAGGGGAGGGGGTCAGTGGGCAGGTGGGGAGAACAATGAGGGATGTCTGCAGATGTGTGGGTAGGGAAGATGGGTTACAGTGACAGAGGATGCGGAGCTCTGAGTCAGGAGGTGGGTGCAAGGGCTGCGCACATGTTGCCACTGTGGCTGTCGGCTTTGAATGCTACATTGTGGATTTGTTTAGTTTTGTGGACAGAAGAAAAGAGTTTTCTTTTTAATTGGGGCACACTGATGATATCATGGCTTCTAGTTCATGATTTTTGTTTTCTAACAAAGGAGGTTTTATTGTTTCTTTCTCATACTAAATTGGGGCACATATACACCAGTCACATGTCAAGTGGTTTTAATTATCCTTTTAAAAGAGAAGGTTAGAAATAAACCAAGTAGAGTTAAACCTCTGGGCTACTACTCACATTTTTCCTGGTCATTCATTGGATAGATTCCTTTGATTGCAGTGAGAATTTGCCTGAATAAAACAATGAATAAGAACCTTTGCTTATAGCTTTAATTATGGAACAGAGCTATGGGAGAAATCAATGTCATGTTCATTTAAATTTGTCATATTCGAGCATGCTATAGGCCTCACTAACCCAGGGCCTTGCCGTTGTTAGCAGTGCAGATCTGAGGCAATCTTGTTGATTTTTCCTCACTGTTTCCTTCCAGGTGGATTGCTACAGTTCCAAGTAACTGCAAGATGTGGCAGCAGCTGCTGCTCTTATTGATAAATGTTGCAACCAGTTTGACACTGAGGTGCCTTTGAGGTGGTGAATAAGAGGTTTTAAATGCAAAGCCCTGGACAGAGTAATGTATGAAGTACTCGGTCTGCCTGGTTGTGAATGGTTATGTTAGGCTGATAGTTGTGCTATAATGCTTTCACAGCAATGAGCTACTGAAGGCAGCACTGAGTACCTGTGAAATATCCGAGTAAACATTGTGTAGCTGCACCCCTTCTCAAGCAGACTTTAGGGCAATATTTCACCTGTTTCCCTCCTATTTTGAGGAAAGGATGAGCTTTTCTTAGTTTCTCATGGGCCAGCTTGCTCTCAGTGTTGTTTGGTTTTGTCTCCTTTCCTTTCCTCTTGTTCTTTGCTTACTGGGTGACCTGGCCTTTGCTCATCCTCCTATAAGTGAGGTTAAACTTGAGGAAGGTACATTCTCATCTGTATTGTTCTGTGTACAAGCAGAGACTCAGTAGCTGTATCATGGCATCACATTAGGATTCTTCCTCCAACTTTCAGACTTTGTTATGGGCTCTTAATACCCCTTTCATTTTCTGTCACTTGCAAGTAGATGTTCTTTCCTGTTTTTATGGTTTTGGATCTGAGGGGAGAAAATCAATAAAACATTCAAATAAAACCACAATGAAAAACAAAGAAGGAACCACACACAGAGCCCAAGGATGTGTGCTCTTTTGGTGGTAATGTACTTGAAAGACTTTTATACTTCTGAACAAGAGAGAATGATTGCTTTTGAAGGTATATTCAAGAGTACACACAAAAAATACTTTGTGAATGTCAGTGGTTGAAGACTTACATTTATAATAATCGATGACAGAAAAAAAAAAAAAAAAACGACATAACTTTTCAGCTTACATGGTTTATGAAAATGTAATGTAGTATAAAAAACATACTGTCAGTATCTGATTCAGAAGATAAGCAGGGAGGAAGCAACTATCCACAATGAAAAGGCAAACATTAGGATTAATGATTAGAAAAAAGACTGTGCCATTTTGCTAGGATGCCCATCAGGGCAGTTTGTTTGCACTCAGTAAAGCAAAACCTTTTGCCAATGTTGTCACATTGTTTTTAGCTGACATTTTGAAGTATGCATCTATGATAAACATGTAGGGGAAATAACCTGTACTGAGATGACAGGAGATATGATTAGATCATGTGAAATCCAGATCCCTCAGCAGAGAGATGATATTGAGAACGGACTAAGATGCAACTGGACAGGTTGTGAAGAGATTAAGGCTTGCATGACACAAAACTGTGAGCTTGTCGCACAGCATGATATCGCCTTATAAAGCAGTCTTTCTTCCCTCCTTCAAAGAACCTTCAAATCATTCACTCTGAAGGGAAACAATTGCTGAGAATTTAGGCAGGGTATCTTGCATGCCTAGTAGGTTGCAGCTGACAAGTGGCAGAGCAAAGAACTCATCTGATGAAACTCAGCAATAGTGTGTGACCAGGTGGGCTAAAAGAAAGGAAAGCTACCTACAAATAACGGGCTGCCTACAAACCAGAAACACCCAGGATATTATCTTCTGCTAGTAGAAATCAATATAGCTCATACACAGATTTACAGAGAGTTTATCTCAGAGGCATGAGAAAATGTGCTTGATCTTCTTCTCTTGCACACAGAACATAAATGTTCTCCCAGGTTGCTGTGCCTGTGGCATTCACTATAATCCATGACACAACATACCAAAATATTTGTGGTCAGTATTTCTCTATCATCCTGAATTTAAACATCATTTAATAGTGCCCTGATTCATTTCTTACAACCACACTGCAGGGGTTGTTTACATAAGAGTTTAAAAATAATAAGCCATATTCTTTCTCTGCAGAAAAAATAATAATAATAAAAAGAGTTCTACAATCTATACATCTATATTTTGTACCTCATCTTTACTTGACTAAAATTTCAATTGATATAAAATTTCTGCAGGAGCAGTTTAATGGAGACCTGGATTTTTTTTTATTTGTTCCTCAAGTGGTAGGTATGTTTACATCCCCCTCATATCCTGAGTTTCCATAAATATTTAAATCTTATTACTTAAATACAAAACTTACGTAAGAATGAAGATATTGCATTTAGTTGAATTAAACATACATCAGATAGAAAAAAAAACACAACAACAACAAAAAAACTAGTAGATTATTGGACTATACATTTATAATCATAATATTCTTCCTTCCCTGTAATTATTAGGTCAAACTGCAGTTTAAATTTAAGGTTCTTTTTTATATTTTCATTGCTGTGACTCTTCACTGCCATCTCCAGATGTCTCAATAATTGGATATAGGGTAGCGATTTCACATTATTCCTACAGGGGACACAGATGAAAGGATCGAGACTGAAGGGATAACACATGAAAAGAAGCAGAAGGAATTATTATTGCCAAGTCCAGCAAGCATTCAGAACAAGGTGTCAGAATGGATTGATTTCAATAAAAAAATTGCCCTAGCAACAACAGTTAAATGTATGAGTAAGGACCTCAGGAATTGGACTATTGTTTGATATTTCCACAACCACTTTGCATGTCAATCAGCATTAGCGACTGTCTGGGAAGTTGACACTGCCTGGAATAGTTTGGTTGTTAAGTATTGGCAATGGTCTGATTAGCCTTGTTTTGAATGAGCATTTGTAGTGTAGATTATTGTCTTTATCCTTATCTTGTTGACTGGTATGTTCTATTATTTCTCACACTTGTAATCCATTTGAAGTCTGCTTTCAACACAAATACTTTGTGGTGGTGCTTCCTTCCCTAACAGCTCTTTAACACCCTCAATCATAACTTAATATTGAATGAAAAACATCAGTAGTACTGGATGTAGCCTGTATGTATTTTTGTAGGTCTAACTGCATTCAGGCTTCTACTGTAACTGATAGAGTCTGAAATTATCGAAAACTCTCTCTAGAGTATTATGATGTTCTTAACCCAATTTAATTCTTTATGAGCTGCACACCGTGAGCAGGCAAGTCAGTAGGTGGCATGCAAATTTTGCTTTTTATCAGTGTGAGTATATAACTATAGGGTCTCTTTTCTAGTGCAGTTGTTTTCTGAGAAGTGACTATGTAAAAATATCACTTTCATGAACATGATCCCATTCTGCACGAGCTACAGATTTATTTATTATAATGACATTAAAAGAAGGAAGTCTTTCCTAATGGCAAAAGAGAGGATTAGGAATAGGACAAGTAATATGTAATTCCCCAGTGTTGGAGTTTCCCTAATCTTGAATCCAGTTTGTTAATGTATTGGTAGATGACTAGTTTACTGAAGCTTGGTGCAGGATTTCAATGCCTTTCTCTCACCAGCACTGCAATTCCCTCTCCATACATAGAGGCCATGTAGGACCTTGGCTTCCCTACCTACTCTGGGTCAAGTTTTTGTCCCAGGGTGCTGTGAGGTGTCCTCCAATTAGCTACCTTTGCAGCAGCGTTCTTATGACCTCTTCTGCCTTATATATGGCTGTTCTGTGGAGACAACATCCACCCTTGCCTTGATCATTAGCCTTAAATAATTGAGCAATCTGTCTGGTCTGTAGGAGTTCCTGTGCCATCTTTCTGGAAAAGAGCCATGTCTGGAGAGAAGGGCTGTGAAAGAAGTCCTGCTGTGGTCAGCTAGGGTGCTTGAGGTTGGGAGTGGAGTGCTATGATAGGGCCAGACCTCTTAATTTCATGCTCCCAGATCAAAGAACTGCAAGGGGAATTTAGCTTCACTTTTGTTGTCACATCACATTTTTTTCAAGGAATTCACCTTGATGGAGCACTGAAGATGCTGCTATGAAACAGAGCAGTGTGAATAAACTCCAAATAAGTGTATTAGCTGTGGAAATGAGAGCTCTTCTGCCAAAGACCATTGCTGTTGAACTTTGAAGAAGCAACAGGCAATATAGTGCCCAGCCACCCAGTAATTTAACTCTGATTCATAGTACATCTGTCAGCAGTTGATTCCTATTACTGGCAGGAACTGGAAAAAAAAATACTGTCTGTCATCAAAGCAGTTCAGTAGACCTTCCTGTGAATCCAGCAGTAAGCATCATTTGTCCCTCATAGCAAACTTAATTATATGGGACAAAATAAACAGTTTGATAATAAGACCGATCATAAAATGAAGTGTTTTGTGCTATGCCTTCCTATTCTTATTCTCATTCCAGGTAGATCCGTTCACAGATAGGAAATGTCTTCAGAAGTTAGTTATAATGTTTCCTTTCCTTTTCTGGACATCACCAATCACATTCTTATATTATTGCTATTTGAATTATTGCCAAATGCTAATTAGGCAATGATATAAGGCCTAAAGGAATTAGGTACCCATATAGAAACCTGTGTCATAGACAACATATAGAGATAAACATCTCTATAAAGCTAGGTGGGCTTTATAAATAACAGCATGTGTTTCACCACTTCACTGAAGAATATTTTATGTATAATTGATAGATGGGGAAAGAAGAGAACAGCTGGAATATTTGACAGTATGCTCAGGGAGACATTTTGCTAGGGAAAGGTTTAGGGAAAGAAGCATAAATGGTACATGTAATGATTAAGATTATATATACACTCAGACATGCGAGTGGCCAGCTTCCACACATAACAAGGTACAGGTTTCTAGATTTAGTGTACTTTATAACTTTGTTTCAAAAATAAGTCTAATTTATTTTTTAAGAATAAATTACTTGGTCAGGCTCCTCCATATCCTTTCTTTTGCAGCAGTGCTGAAGTCTCCTTAAGGCTGCAACTTTGGTTGTAATTGGTGGAGATGGTTTCAGCAGATTTCAATAGCTTCTTAGTTTGTGTCTTTAGCATCTTTTTCTGCTTGTCTACCATGTTAACAAAACCAGTCTGGATTCTGGCATGAGAAAAATACCCTTTCTTTGTCTTTGAAAGCTCAGGCAAAATCTGAGGTGAGTATCCTGAGGAAAGCAATATGATAGTATTAAGAAGAATCTTAGTAAGCAAATGGGTTAGACTGTTTTTCTAATGTTCCTGGCCTTTCACAATACTTCAGAATGTTTGGGGGTACACCTAGGTTTCCTAGGCTCACTTTATGGAGGTGCTTTAGCAAACAAATGACACTAAAGCACCTGGCTTTTGGTATCTTATATCTCCCTTCCTTGTTAAGTCTGCTACAGTTATGAAAGTCAGACACCTACTTTTAAAATGTTATTCTGGTACTACATATTTTCTCACAGCAGATGAACTTTTTCATGTTTGCAACTTGCCAAATGTAGCTTAGAGATTTTTAAATGGAATCAGAAGTGAATACATTTTCATTGATATTTATGGTGCAGGTTTGGAGGGAAGGTGGAGAAAACTGAAAAATAAATATGCTTTTTAATAGTCTTTTTTTTTTTTTATAGTACAGGATGTGTTTAGTAAATAGTGCATGTGAAGATGTGACTTTCATTTTTTAAAATCTAAAACATGGATAATTTTCTAGAACGGCAGGTAGTGGCTGAGAAAAATGTATTTTGGAGCAGCACCAAGTGAGCTGGCATATTTACAGAACAGAGTTGTGCTGAGAACACTTTGCTGCACAGTGAGCTTTACATATACATATCACTGAAAATCACCATTCAGAACCCTGATTGCTGGTTAAGTATGATGGGATAACAAAATGGATTAAAAAAAAAAAAGTAAAATAAATTAGAAAGAGAATGTGATTGTGTGAAAGCAATATTCCTGGCTAAAGGCTCGCAGTTCCTGAGGGAAAGAGAGTGCAAGAGCTCCTTTCCCCAAGAGCCCTGCAAACTGGGGCTGGAAAGCAAAGCAGGGCAAAGCCCAGGTGCCAGGCTAGTCCTGCTGTCTGCCTGAGCAAGCAGCCTTGAAGAAAGGAGGGTGGTGGTGAGGCATCTGCTGGTGAGCACCCCAGGATGCTGGAACCTGGCCACTTCTGTGTGTCTCCTTGGCTGGCCACCCTCTGTAAGAATCCTTGTTGAAATTAGGTTATTCTTGGCCATCCAAAGCTCCTTTTCCACATATTCTAGTTCTACCTGAGAATTTACTTAGTTATTTTAGCTGCATCTCCAGCAGAGAGGGAGGATACACTCTCACTACTTGAACACTAGAGGTAAGAAAGGGGCTGTGAAACTCACCCTTCAGTAATTCTCTGGGCAGTTTACTTAACCCCACAATGCCTGTGTTATTTCACCAACCCATTTGCTACAGACCTATTTGTTAGTTGGGAGAGACATCTCTCTCTTGATCTGCAAAAGCATTCACTGCTGCTCTGATAAACAGATTGCATTTCAAATGAACTTGAAACATAAGAAGATGACAGTTTAGGAAATGTAAAATTGAAATATGAATGGGTTATACTCTACTGCATATGTGGGGGAGGGAAACATGATAACTGAGCAGTTTAAATAGCAGGGTTCCCCTCTGTTTCTTTTCTTCCTGGTGCTTGTGGTAAATTACGGGCTTGGTACTCAGACTCCAGTGCATATTTTACCACCTTGTTTCATAAGTCTGAATACAGCATTTAGTGGGAGGACAGCCTGTAATTATGTTGTAAGTTATCAAACAAACTGCAGATGTATAAATGTGAGGGTAGGCTTAACTACTTTGTTTTGAAAAGGAACTTTAATATTAAACAAATGTGTACTTATTGGAAATGGCAGTGTTGAAAGCCTGCATTGTGAGTCTGACTTAATAAACCTAATCTTTCCCTAAAGCTCTGTATATTATGGAGAAGTAATAAGATATCTCAACTAACTTAAATATTTCCTCTCATCTTAGAAAGAGAACCCCACTTCTAAAAGTAATTAATCATCTGTTTTAAAGCATGCCTTGTACATGACCAGATTATTGATATCACCTGTACAGATGCAACCACTTGCTGAATAATCAGGCACATTTATGCACAGTAGCTAGTTAGCTAGTTAGAACAAATACATTAAATTGTGTGTGTATTTGGAGAAAAGTAATATTTTATTGCATTTATTTTTGGAAATCTGCCTGTAAAATCAGATTTTGTCAAACAGAGCTAGATATTAACCAAACTCCACCAAAAATTGCAACTGAATCTAGGGCAAATATTTAATATTTCTCATGAGCTGTGGTTCACATTACTTTAGTTTTTACTGCCTTCTGTTTTCCTTTTTTCACCTAGGACAGAGGAAATACTACCTGAAATCTGCTATTTTTTAGATACTTCTAAAAGCATCTTAAAGGATGAACTGCCCTGAACATTTTTAGTCCACTTTTGCAGGCACAGTAGATTTGGATCATTCAAACATACACTACATGAGCATGTGGATAATGGGCACTCCTCTAAGCTGACATCAACTACTCTCAATCCTTTTTGAAGTCTTCCTGCTAAATATGAATGAGATGCTGGTATAGGTACTGTACAGGAAACGTGTCAAAAGATAAAGGTTGACAGTTGTCTTGCTAAGTAGTTTACTTTGATATGAATGGATGGGTAGATGAATATGACCTCTTCTGATTAACCAAATAATGATAGTGAAAAAACAAATATTTGAAATTTATTTGGCGTGCAGAAATATGCAGTTATTGTCAGCAAGGACAAACAGGAATCAGCATAAATTCTACTGAGTTCGATTTTTTGCTTTGAATCTACAGTTGGTGGGTGGATTTGTTTATCATAATCTATGCATATTTAAGGGGCAAGGAATCAGAAGAAACCAGTGAAGAAGCAGAGTATAGTTTATAGTACTGGGAAAGAGAACAAAGAAATAAAAGAGAGGAGGAGAGAAGCACGGAAATGAAAATCATTTAATTAACATGGCTCTCAGTGGGGAGACTGTCTAGAGACCAGGAATGGTGGCAGATGGAAGCAAAGAGTTCATTCACAACTCACACTTGAGGTATTTTTGGTATTTGCTTTCTACTTCAGTTTGACCTTTCATCTGAATGTGTCAGCTTGCCTGCTGTGGAACCAGCATTCAGAGCTTGCAAGGTCCATAAGGCTATGGATATTTCATGTTGAATCACATACTTTATACATTGTCTAATGCATAAGGCATGTAAATCATTATTACAGACATCTGTATTTTTTATTTTTTTTCCCTGAGGTTAGAGCCTTTAAAAGGATTTTCCTTTTTTGATGAATCCATCCTACAGCAATTAATGGGACTCTAATTTCTTGATGGAATGTTTCGCAAACTGTTAAAGGACTGAGGTAAAGCAGGATCAAATGCTCTCATATTTTCTTCTTTTTATATTAGATAAAAGAGATTTACAAAGAGACCTCTTAAGTAGAACATTAGTGCATGACCATTCATCATTTACAAAAGCAAAGTGTTAAAGTCTAGCCACAACAACAAATTATAGAGAGGAACAGTTGTGATGCTTGACACTTGGACTGAAAAGTAGCCCTTTCTCAAGATACCAATCCACTACACTCAAGAGATGATGTGACTCCTTTATTCAAGCTGATTTCAGCAAAAGTGTATTTTAACAGACCTATCTGACTGCTCTTCTAGTTAGATCAAGTTTCACCTTCAGTGCCTGCAGCTGTGTGACACATAAAGATTGTGTCAAAAGGTCTAAAAATCTAAACACATTAGATTTGCCAACAACATCAGGAGAATTTTTCTAAAATGATTTCACAGCCTTCTCAAAAGCCTTTCAAAATTCTTCCTTCTAGTGTTTGAGAGTGATATCTCAGCAAACATACTTGGAGGCATGGTATAATCTGTGCAGCAAGGAAAGGTGTAGCAGGAATCTGACTGGTGAGATTTTTGAGCCAGTCCATTGGGCCCCAGCCTGAAGGTTTAGGAGTTAATAACCTTAACATTAGTGTTGATAAATGCAGCCGGCAGGCTTTTCAAATAACAAGAGAACAAGGTGGTAGAAAGATTTTCATTGAAAAAACTGTCATGTTCATTTCATACTTAATTATGCTTATTCTTTCAGGTCTTATCTCAGTTAATAATAAAGCTCTAACGATAGTCTGGAGGCTTTGTACTGAGTCCTGGGGACGCAGTCCCGATCCTATGTGCTGTAGTGATCAGAAGTCATTGAAATCATCTGATCAATAGGCACAGCTGATGTGTGTGTTCTTAATCTACATCAATTGCAAGATAATGGGATTTACAATAAAACTCAGAGGAAAGTCTAAACTAAGTATTGCTATGTTGGATTTAAAGTAGAGTGTGTACGTAGAGTGTTACGATGATTCAGGTGAGAGCTGCTAAATTTATATTTTTTTGTGGCTTATTTTGTTACTGATATCATAATGAAAAAGAAAGGCTCATGTACATATCAAATGTCTTCTTCAGAGAGTGAGAGGAAGGGGAAAGAAAGAGAGAAAGCTAACATGAATGAAAAGTTTTAGAGAACTATTTGTATCTTAATACTGTACTACACTATTATTGCTGTGTGCCACAAAGTCTGCAGGAAGCAGGGAAGAAATCTGTAGGAGTGAATTCAGTGGGGTCTGTGTTTTGCAGTATCCAACACCATATTGTTCTGGAAGAAGCAGGGGAAACCAATATGCCAGAAATAATAATTGGCTGTTCTATCTCTATGGGCCAGGAGAAGGTCTAATTCCACCCTGAGGTCTATAGGGCACAGTAACCAGTGTATTGAAAACTGCTAGTGATGCACCAAATAAGCATTTTTTAAAGTCAAAAGTATATGGGGAAAAGAAAAAGATGACTGTCACTGTGATGACTCGGCAGCTGCCCAACTACCAGCAACTAGAAATGTGTGGATCAGCATTTGAAAGAAGCTTGTGAAATGAAGCTTTATTGGCTCCTCAGAAAAATTCATTTTGCCAAAATAGATTTCTTGTTTACTTTACTTGAGAAAGTCAGTACTTCATCTGTATCAGATTAAAAAATAAATAAATAAAAAATTGAACCCCCCAATCTTCCACAGCTGAGTAGCAAAGCACTTGAAAATAATCTCCATTAGATATAGTCCTGCTCCTGTTATAACTGGTTTATAGAAGCAGCTTTTAACTGTGCATGGCTTGCTTCCTCAAACATACAGTAACTTTCCAAAGGGGAGATTAAGTAGTCTACAGTCTTAATTTTGAATTAATTCCATGTAAAATCCTATTGGAATAGATAGGAAATTTGGTTGTGATTCTACCCTCTGAAGTCCCTGAAAGCTTTGCTATACTTTTAGTTCCTTCAGGTGCCAAAGATCATCAAATTCTAGTTCAAAGCAATTACACCATCTGTATGTACAGAACCTGAAAGGAGCTTCTGGCAGTTTTATGAAAATCCACATGAAGATAACTAAAATTACCCTGAATTTTGGGGATTATACAGTATGAATTTGTAAATTACTTACATCATCTGCTTCAAAGAAATTTAGGTAAAGATCTGGGCAAGAAACTGGCAGAAATTGCAAATGTTGGAAGATAGACTAACCTACTGCTTTCTGTGTACAGTTTATGTTCTTCCTTCTGCAGTAAGATCTAAAGTTTGTAAACAGTTCTCAATTAGTAATCATTTGCACTCAGAGAAAACATCTTTTTCTATTTATAAAACATCAGATAGAAAGCTGTCCCATGCTTATCTTTCCCTGATATGCTAGAATAATTAATTAAAATATAGTCTTCTGAAAAATGCTCTGTTTGTTATGGTCCAGGAACTTATTGCATTTGACTGGATAGACAATTATTATTGATTTGATAGTAAGCATTTTGCAAACATTTTTGCCTGTACACCTTTGGTCCATGATGACTTATGGAAGGAAAGCATAAAAACGAGAAGAAAAAAGATTTAAAAATTCTACAGTAAGTGAATAACCTTGTGTATGTTTATGTGCATCCATCCAAATGATTCTGCGAGTTTTGGGGCAAATTCATTTCCATCTTTTCAAAAGGCTGGATAGGGTCTTCAAAAAACTGGGGAAAATTATGTATTGTACTATTTATTACTCGGCGTGCTTGTATCTTGAGTTTTGAATTTCCTGTGGGTATAGGAAGACCACAGCATTTATAATACTTGATTAAATACTAATCTTCTATCTGTTTTTAGTTTTCCTCCTTGATTGTTTAGATGGTCTGTAGGATATTCAGTGAGATTTGCTCTTCTGACTCCTTCAGGTCTTTTTAAAATTCCACCTTGTTCATAACATTTTACATACCAACAGATGTTATAAGTCCATTTCTGCAGAGCTGTTTCAAACCATATAAAACCCTTATGGTCTGCAACACCATTTCTCAAATCATCATCACCTTGTCACATTAGGCCTTTGTGGTCTGACAGGCAAGTTGTGTTTTAAAAGAAACGTGACTCATAAAACCAAACGCTGTTGATCATTCTTCAACTATTTTTAGTTTGTGCCAATCTTCTATAGCCCTGGGCAACATAGGCAAAATGCCAGCCTTGGCAATCTTTTCAGACACTCTAATATGCGAAGTTCTGGGAGCAGTGCATTTTTATCAGAATTGTTTTCCCGCGTCTGTAAGCTGCTTCGTATTCTGGTGTGCCTGTTATGGCTATGACATCCATAGACACCACAATGATTGCAATCCAAAAGTAGTGGAGAAAATAGAAAGAGTTAGCGTCAGTTCTGATTCTCGCTAGCCCCTTCATCATGACAATAAGTTAATACAGCTTGGCTTCTGCTCTGGTAAGTCTTTTCCATAAGAACAAGGTATTAGAATTCCAGTGCTTTACATTCATGGTGAAATATTCTAGAGTGTTACAAATGTAGTGGAAGTGTAGTATGAAATGAAAAAAAGTATGTCTGGGCAATGTCATGATAAGAATGTACATGCATAAAGGAGTCAAGAATTTAAAATGATAATTCCCACAGGAATTTTAACTTAGTCCCCTTTTATCTTGCAGAGATTTTTCTAACACTTCCTTTGGCAGCTATTTGCAAGCCTACATGCAGTGTGGATGTTACATTTGCTAAGGATGCAAATTTTAATTACTTGACGTTTTGGTGAGTGTGAATTTCTTAACCTAACATCACAAAAGTATTCTTTCAAAGAGTGCTTTCCTTCATTTAAACTGACTACACCTGTGTTTGTCATAATGTGTACTGGTAAGGTTTAATCACAAGGGCTGAAAAGACAGGGAAATTATCTTGATTATGTTATGCATAGTACTTTCCTAGGATGCATTTTCTATCTGTTTAGCACCTAATGGAATACCCTGAGACCTCCTGTTGACTTCACAGGACTGGATCAGTACCTGAAGCCTTGACTTTGTATTACCTTAAGCATACTTGTAGTCCTATTGCCTTCAGGCATTAAATTGGAGTTTTTATAAATCTTATGTTCCATATAGACCTAATCACTAAGCCAGATGAGGCCCATAGTGACTTACATTATCAAACATTTGGTTTTAATGTATTAGTGGATTCGTTTCTTATCCACTACTTCTAAAGTCAGTCAAGTGTGAAATATTCCCCTTTGACTATACATATACAGAATTTTAAGCTTGCAAAATAACTCTTTTTGGACTAAGTAGTATGCCAAAAAAGACAAGGACATTTTCTTTAAAGCACAAAGGCAGTTTTTCATGAAAAACAGCCATGTTTTTCTTTATTCATAATGAAAGGTGGTAAGTTTTGGACTGAGAACAAAAATGAGGAAAAAAATCAGATAATATTTTTGCTTCGGAAAAAAACAAAACAAACAAAAAACAACAACAAAAAATGTACTCAAAATGGGATTTGGCACAAAATTGCCTCTGTGCTTATATTTGCTCTTCAGTTTGCTATAAAAATATGACCTTTCCAATGTTTTCTCCTTGGAGGAGGCTCTTATCTCCTGTTTCCTTTCCAAAAGAGATTAGAGCATTAGTACTAATGCATCCTTCTCCTGAAAGAAGTCAATAGCAGGACCAGTCATGATTTGTTCCTTCACTGATCAATATGGAGGTACCATGCTATCAGCTGGACGGAGGGAGAAACAAGTATGTTCTTTGCTCTCCAGTGCAGGAAACTCATTGAGGTAATGGAATGAAAAGTAGACTGCAGAGCACACACTAATAACCTGCAAGGTACAAGTATTGCCTAATTTCTCAAGTGAAGTTTGGCCATTAAATTTTTGGGAACAGTTTCTCTACAAATGATGCTCTCTACTCTTAGTTCCCAGTATCAGTTGGTATCAGATGCTCTTGTTTGTCAAGGAACCTCCACCACAATGATATGAATGGGTAATCCAGTGACATTCTGCTTTAATGATCTGGCTTCTCCTTCTTTGGAGAAGGACACCTTGATTCTGTAGAATTGATGTAAAATGAAAAAAATGGTACAAATGGAGTAATAGAATAGCAGGGCAACAACATGCATATTTTTTCTTTCCACAAAATGAAGCTAAAAAGAGATAACGAAATATTACTGTATTGTGCTATACCTTCCCTAACGCTGTTGAATGTCACAAGTAGGCAAAGCAGGTTCTCGCATGCTGTGCTGAGGGAGGGATAGTGCTTTTTTATTATTATTTTTTTGCTTGTAGTATTTCATACATTCTCAGATGTTGCTTACTGGTAGGTACTGGTAAATGACCTTATTTATGATTACACAAGACTTATGGCAATGCAGTTGAAACTGTCATACTCGTATACGCTGTGTCTATACTGGAAAATTAATACCTGAGTAAACTATTTAAAAAAATGAGATGTTCTGTGTGAAGGTGTTTTCTCCTGGTTTTGCAGCTAGAACTGGAATAATTTGGCATTTCTCAAATCTGTTTTTAAGGTGCAGATGTGACTCATAATCCCTTGTCAGATATATCAACTTCAAAAATTCTGTTTGACCTTAAAGACAGAATTAGGGCTTGATTAATGTTCTGAGTATGCTTTTCTTTTCATATTTACAACATTAGGAAAGTAGGAAAATCTTTCAATAGTGTTGTCATAGCAAAACCTTGAAGTAAGTAAAAACAGACCATAAAAGAAACATATGCTTTGACTGTCAGAAACTTCTCATTTATAAAATACGTTTGAAGACAATGAATGGTGAAGAGAAATAAAAATAAGTTTCAGCTATCTCAATGCAAAACATAATGAAGCAGGCTTTATGGATGAATTTTCTGTGGTACTTCAGAGTGGGGACATGGGAGCATGAAAGAGCCTTCCCCTTACAGAGCAAAAGCATTAGCACAGCTTCTTCATAGCTCCCATTTTATCTTTTGTCTGCACCAGTCTTTGAGCCTGAACTCTCCAATGTCTGCTTTTTGCAAGTTGCTTCACAAATATGCAACAGAAAGATAAATCATTATGTAGTCTTTATAATTAAATGTATTCCACTTCTGAAAATAAAGATTTTTTATTTGCTAATATCCTATAAGTATGATGAGACCAAAGTGAGGGAAGCTGAGAAAAAAATCCTAGAAATTCCTCATCTTGCAGTGATGTCACGCTTCAGTGAAAAAAATAAGATTAACTCCTGATGTGACATTTGGGATAGGCTTTAGATATTTAACCTGTCTATTTCTACTGATAGTTGCTGACACAGGTTGGCTGCTCTTGGGATTTATATATATATATATATATATATATATATATATATATACACACACACACTACTGAAACAGCTCTGTTTGTGATCTTTCAGTTATGGTGCAGTGAAGATTGCTGCAAAGAACAGGCATTAGTGTGAATTATTAGATTTGACACAAAATAACACAAGTGGGAGATCTTAAAGTACACCCATATCCATAACGTTTGCCCAGATAGACAGCGACCAAAAGCAGATGCCTAGGAAAAAAAAAAGCATACAGGGATGCCTCCTCAGAATACATCTTCAGTCTCCAACAGTTTCGAGTTCATGAACTACATCTGACAGAGGATTACAAAATGCAGGTTTATGATACAGGGACAGAGCTAGAACCTGTGAGGTGAATGAATCTTCCACATGGGTGGTGGAGATGATGAGCAATTGGCCAAAACATCTGACTTCAAATAATTTCTGCAACATGGGATTTGGGATGATGAAAATTCTAACTCATTGCACATTGTCACCATTGTTATATATGATAAATAGCCTAACAATAAAGTCTAAAATGTCCTATCTTAAGCATGTTCTTAAAACAAAACAACCAGTTTGGGGGTCAGGGAGGAGCAACAATTTTATATTTAGCCGAAGACCAATTTGAATACATGGAAAAACTTCAAAATCAATAGTTTATGTTTCTTTCCATTGGTTGTATCTTTAGCATATTAAGCAGACACTATTTTAGTATCCTGTGTTGACCATAGCATTCTATTTTGTTGACCATAGCATTCTATTCATCCTATATTGCCAGTTTTTTAGACTGTCATTCTTCTGTGAACACAATACACAATTAGGAGAAATGTGGAATGTGGAAATTTCAACTGCTGGCTTGGCTAAAAAAGAAGCCTCATTTCTGGTAAGTCCCAAAGTAGCAGTCTGTTTTGTAGACTAAAATTGAAAACTTTGTTGTGTAATACTCCATTTAAATATTAATTAAGGTCCATCTCTACCAAATTTCTAATCTGAGCTGATATAGCCAGGTGTTAAAAAGCATTCCTATAAAGTTTCTGGAAAATGAGATTTTGAAAATCTTGGCACTTAAAAGGATCTCTGTCGAGGGGTATGTTTGAAGGATTACTTTACATACCTGTGGGGAAAAAAATAAGCCAAACGATTGAGAAGCAGGGAAACATTTGGGAACAGAGAAATCAGAATGTTCTCTTGTTAATTTCAATTTTTACTTTTTAATTGCTAGGATAATTAAAGAAGTCAAACACTTTTGTGTTCTTTTACAAGAAGAGTTTCTTTTGGAAGATACTGATGTTTTGCATAAACAGGATAACTGATGCACTGAAAGATTTCTTGACACTGGCTTGAGAGTGATCAATTGGGGGTGCCCAGATGTTCACTCATTTTGGATATTTTATTTCCGTTACTCCCCGACTAGCTCCAGCAGTAGCTTCCATATTAAAGCATTGGAATTTTGCCATTTGCAATGAAACATGCAAATGCTCTGAAACACGCTCTGCAGGAGGATCTGGATAGGCTGCACTGATGGGCTGAGGTCAACTGCATGAAGTTTAACAAGGCCAAGTGCCGGGTCCTGCACCTGGGGCGTAATAACCCCAAGCAGAGCTACAGGCTGGGAGATGAGTGGTTGGAGAGCTGCCAGGCGGAGAAGGACCTGGGAGTGATAGTGGACAGTCGGCTGAATATGAGCCAGCAGTGTGCTCAGGTGGCCAAGAAGGCCAACGGCATCCTGGCTTGTATCAGAAATAGTGTGACCAGCAGGGCTAGGGAGGTGATCGTCCCCCTGTACTCGGCTCTGGTGAGGCCGTACCTCGAGTACTGTGTTCAGTTTTGGGCCCCTCGCTACAAGAAGGACATCGAGGTGCTTGAGCGGATCCAAAGAAGGGTGACGAAGCTGGTGAGGGGCCTGGAGAACAAGTCCTACGAGGAGCGGCTGAAGGAGCTGGGCTTATTCAGCCTGGAGAAGAGGAGGCTCAGGGGCGACCTTATCGCTCTCTACAGATACCTTAAAGGAGGCTGTAGAGAGGTGGGGGTTGGCCTGTTCTCCCACGTGCCTGGTGACAGGACGAGGGGGAATGGGCTAAAGTTGCGCCAGGGGAGTTTTAGGTCAGATGTTAGGAAGAGCTTCTTTACTGAAAGGGTTGTGAGACATTGGAACAGGCTGCCCAGGGAGGTGGTGGAGTCACCATCCCTGGAAGTCTTCAAAAGACGTTTAGATGTAGAGCTTAGGGATATGGTTTAGTGGGGACTGTTAGTGTTAGGTTAGAGGTTGGACTCGATGATCTTGAGGTCTCTTCCAACCTAGAAATTCTGTGATTCTGTGATGCAAAAGTCTTATTGCTTGCCATAGCTGTGCTCTTCATTTTCCTTCAGACTCTGTAACTTTACCTGAAAAACTTGAGTTCATAATTGTGCAAGGAGGTTGAATGGCTTTCAGTTAGCAAAGATAATTGTCCTCCCCTTGCATATGTGACATGAGGCACAGAGTGACCTAATAGCTTCTCCTGCCAGAAAGTTCAAGTTTCTAGCTTACACACTACTCCTTTTTACTCTGGATGGTGTTACTGAAGGTTGTCTAAATTTTTCTAAGATATAACTGACCCTGACTGCTGAAACATCAGCAAGTCTCTACATTCAAATTTTTGACAATTTGCCAGAACTATTCAGAGAAGGAAAATTGCAGACATTCCACAGTTTGTAGGAATGTTCAATTTCTGCCTCTTTCTGGATCCTCATTTCTGGAAAGAAGAACTGTTCTGGTATGATGGAAGCACCCTTATTTGAAACTTTCTGCAGTTGGGAGAAGTTACTGCGTTCCCATGCATATGAACTGCTGCTAAACCCCCAGATCACAGTTCTGTATGGAATGACAAAATTCTAATAATTGGCTGATGTTGTGAATATAGACTGTCCTGGAGAACCTGAGCTTCTGCCAGAAAATGTCCCCTGGCTAGTGTAAACACTTGCAGCTACAAATTAACAGTGTCTTCTAACTTCCCTGCTCTGCTGAGAACTGAGCTGCTTCTAAGTAACAGTGCTTCTTCTAAGGCAGTAGTGCCTTATGCTAGTCTAAGTCTAGTACAAAGAAAAGGTGGACTTGCCCTTCCCTCCATCCTTTCCGCTTGTGTTGGCACTAGTGAGAGTGTGACTGGGATGACTTACACTGAAAAACAGTTTTCCTTTGGACTAGTAGACTGATGTAGACTGATGTGATTCTTTGCATGGCTATATCTGCTCAGTGTTAGAGCTGGTGAAAAGGATGGAACAACAATCTGTGTCCATGGGAAAAGGGATCATTCATTTTAAAAGCAGGGCAGTCTTGGATTGGCTTAAGCCATATTAAATGACTCCTTCATACCTTATGACCCCTCTCTGAATAATTTCTTGTCTCTCAAAGGATACAGAATTTGCAGTTTTAGAGCAGAGTTGAAGGAGTGGATGTGGCAGAATTAAAAGGAACAATGCAAGAGTGGTTCAAAAGACATGGGTGGTTTACAGTCTCATTGAGAATTGCTTGTAGAATTAGTGATAACCTGAGACTGACTTGTGCAAACTTACTTCAGCAGCCTCTTAAATTAGGCCAGTGGATAAATGACACATTCCTTACTCTTTGTACTCAGTTCTAGCGAAGCTGTGGCTCTTGTGCTTCATTACATTCCTCTTTAATCAAATAATGACTTTCGTTAAGTAATTACTGCAAGGCCTGTTGCTAGTAAAAAATAGTTATTAGTCTGTTTATGGCAAGTTTGTGTGCTCAGGCCAGTTTGGCAGAACAGACTGAAGCATTTTAATGACATAATATATATATTTATTTATTTTTAGATGAATGGTATTTCTATAAGGGATTTTGGTGTTTGTTTGATTTTTTTTTTTTTCTCAATCATTATTGGAAAGAGTTAAAGTACCTTACCTCTTGTATTCTTCTACAATGGCTGACTTTCATCAGTGATATGTTCAGTCTTTATTGCAATTCATACTGAAATCAATGATTGCTGTTTCAAAATCTTCATCAGATTGTGTAGATATTTTTTCTGAACATCTACCAGTTTATCCTCAAAGGACTATCTGAATGGTTTAATATACCTAGTGTAGCACAATGGCATGCATCAATCTACTAGACACATTTCGTTTCTTAATATCTTACTCCCAGTCTCTTAATTTGGCTTTAGAGAAGGCTACATCATAATGAACAATAACAGCCATACCTACTGATTGTGTGGATTAAGTGAATGATTTATTGAGTCTCTTAGGGCCTCAGGATCTTTCAAAATTAAGAAGTATATTTATCTTTATTTTTTTTATTATTATTATTTTTATTTTTAATAACTCTACATTCACTAAACAAGTAGGGATAATTTTTGCAACAGTTGCTGTAGGTGTGTCTGGTTTCCTGTCACTGCTCATGGCCATTGAATTAATGCTAATAAGGTTTTCAGATTTTTATCTGTTTTCATGTAGTCCTACTGTATGGCAGATTTGTTGTTTTATGGGTTTTTGCTTTACTTCTAATGAATAGGGATCACAGTGATTATTTGATAGAAGCTTTGATTTTGTTTCAAAAATTTATAGTGAAATCAGTATTTATTTATTCATTTAATTTATTTTTATGTTGGTAAAAATGATTTTGGTGTGAAATGAGGAAATATGTATTTCTGTATCAAATCAGAATCATAGAATCCTTAAGGTAGGAAAAGACCTCCAAGATCATCTGGTCCAAACGTCCCCCTACCACCAACATCACCCACTAAACTATTTCCCAAAGCACCATGTCTAACCTTTCCTTAAATGCTCCCAGGGTGGTGACTCCACCATCTCCCTGGGCAACACATTCCAATGCTTGACTACTCTTTCTGAGAATAAATGTCTCCTAATTTCCAGGCTGAACTTCTCCTGGTGCAACCTGAAACCATTCCCTCTAGTCCTATCACTAGTTATCTGTGAGAAGAGGTCGACCCCCAGCTCCTCACAACTTCCTTTCAGGTAGTTGTAGAGACCAATAAGGTCTCCCCTGAGCCTCCTCTTCTCCAGACTAAACAGTCCCAGTTCCCTCAGACACTCCTTATATAACAGGGGTTCCAAGTCCTTCACCAGCTTTGTAGCCCTTCTCTGGACATGCTCCAGGGCCTCAATGTCCTTCTTCTGGTGAGGGGCCCAAAACTGAACACAGTACTCAAAGTGCAGCCTCATCAGGGCAGAATAAAAGGGGATGATCACCTCCCTGGTCCTGTTGGCTACGCTATTCCTGACACAAGCCAGGATGCAGTTGGCCTTCTTGGCCACCTGGGCACACTGCTAGCTCATGTTCAGGTGAGCATCAACCAATACCCTCAGATCCTTTTCCTCTACACAGCTTTCCAGACACTCTGCCTCAAGCCCATAGCGTTGCATGGAGTTGTTGTGACTAAAATGCAGGACATGGCACTTAGCCATGTACCTCATCCAATTGGCCTCTGCCCATTGATCCAACCTGTCCAGGTCCCTCTGCAGGGCCTTACTACCCTCCAGCAGATTGACACTTTCCCCCAGATTGGTGTCTGTAAACTTACTGAGGGTGCACTCCATTCCCTCATCCAAATCATCAATAAAGATAATAAAGAGGATGGGCCCCAACACTGAACCCTTGTGACCAGTCGCCAGCTGGATTTCACTCCATTCACCACCACTCTCTGGGCCTGGCTGTCCAGCCAGTTTTTAACCCAGCAAAGAGTGTACCTGTCCAAGCCATGGGCTACCAGCTTCTCCAGGAAAATACTGTGGGAGACCGTGTCAAAGACTTTGCTGAAGTCTAGGTAGGTTACGTCAACTGCCTTTCCCTCATCCACCAGGCAGGTTACCTGGTCATAAAAGGAGATGAGGTTGGTCAGGCAGGACTTGCCTTTCATGAACTCATGCTGACTGGGCCTGATCCCCTGGTTGTCTTGCACATGTTGCGTGGTTGCACTCAAATGAGGGTATGGATGCTGATCAGGTTCAACTAACAGGAGTTAATTTGGTCTTCAGAAAATCTGGGTCTGTATTATGGGATTAGTCTTTTGGTTAGTAACCAGCTGAGATAGTTGGAATAACACAAAACTGAATTTTGCTTATGAAAACATTGAGTATGGGCTTCTTCAGAATAGCCGTATAAATAACTTAAATAACCCCCACACACTCCCTCCATTCATTCTCCAGATGGACTTGTCTAGTTGCTTCCTGTTTTTTACTTTGTAGTTTCTATCATATTTCCCCTCTGCCTAACATTCCCTCTCTACTTAGAGCCTAGTGTCCTTCCAGCTGAGATAAAGGCTCTAGGTTATTCCCATATGAATTGGGGTAAATAGCAAACCATAAGTCATCTTCAAAATCTAATGAAACTATTAGAACTTTTTTTTTGTCTAAACCTAGTACTCTGCATTTTGACTCCACAGATGGCTGAATAGTCTGGATTTATAATTTTCTATAATTTGGTCCAATTTTGTATCCTTAGAAACCACAGCAGATTGCCCATTGCCCATTTATGTAGCCGTTTCTCCAATGTTTGTACTCCTATGCTCCAGTGGAGATCTCAGTAAAGGTTCTCATTCCAGCTGTGCTTCTATCAGCTGGATGGCCTGAAACATTATTTTGCTTGGCAACATTTTGAGTTGTCAATGGCTTTGCATTTGAATATGAAGAAATTGTGTGCAGAATGTTAGAATTTATTTTTACCCTATCTTATAAAAGCAACTACAAAAATCCTGAGTGACACAACCTTGACAAAAATTACATTAAAATGCTCTTAGTTTAACAGTGACCTCTAATTCTTCATCCTCAATTTTGATTCAAGAAATATCTGTAGGTGGAATTTTTCATCTGCAAATAATTGCAGCTACATTTTAGAGCACTTAGCCTGATTACAGTTCCTACAGAGCTATGGTGAAGTGCAAGATGTATGTTGTCCTGCTTCCATTACAGAGTCTGAGTAGTTAATCCTGTTTTTTTTTTTTTTTTTTTTTTTTTTTTTTTTCTGATCCAGCTAATTCCAAAGAATTACACTACTCAGGCATATTTTGTTAAAGTGGTACTTAAAAACATCCTAATTTACTGAAGCCATTTTTTTTTCAAAGTAAGCTAAATATTTCAGTAAGTCTAATTGAGAAGTTTTTTTTTTTTTTTTTTTTTTTCTACAGTAGTAGAAGTTCTGATTATAAACTGTAGGATAGATGGAGGAAGAGCTTTTACTCACATCTACTATCTCATAGTATGTTAATTAATGTGGTGAGAGTATGAGTATGAATAGAAACCAAAAGTGAGTCTTCACCATATTGGTGGCTGAGCATGTTACTCCTCAGAATATCAGCTCTTTTGAATGTTGGTTGCTCACTCGTTTTCTCTTATAACCTCCCCAATGGACAGAGGAACCTTCTCTCACAATATGGAAAGTCATGTGTTCCATAAATGATGCACTGAAGGAACCGTGCTACCCTCTCTTGTCTTCTAGACTTTTCATCTATTTTTTGAAATGAAAAATTCATTTAATGATAATAGGGAAAACAACAATGAAATGTGTGGACATAGTGGTAAGCTGAGAAGAAATTGGGGAAAAAAAAAAATCAAGAGGAAAAAATGGAAGTGGTTCCATAACTTTTAATGCATCCATTTTCTGATGTTCAGTCTATGTAATTTAAGAACTCAGGGTTATAAAAATGACATGAGTGTCATCTAGTGCCTTGAATTAAGCAAACTGAATTAGATCTACAGAAACTGATTTCTGTTGCTGTAAACTTTCTTCCTCTATAGGCAGTCAATATACTGCTAGATCAACAGGTCTCCAAACACAGGGACAGCATTTGCTTTTCAAGGTACATTTCCTCTATAGATGAGAACTGTAGTGTAATGTAAGCTTTGCTTCTGAAAGAACAATTCTAAGTATTTAATGATCACAGTGCTTACTGGAATACTATATTATCTTTTTTTTTTTTTTTTTTTTTTAACAGTTCTAGCAATATTAGGTTCTTCATGGGGTTATGCATTCTGAACTACTACATTTTTATTTTAATATAAGACTAACAACTCTGATTAGCTGAGTACAGAACTGGAAGCCATTTTTCAGGAAAAGTTAGGTTGTGTTTTGTGCCCTGCAGACTGTGGAATTATATTTGTTTTCCTCATTTTTTTTTTTGTTGTTGTAGCTAATACTTTTGATACTTTTTTTTTTTTTTTTTTCTGTGCTTGCTCATGTCTTACCTGACTTCTTTGAAATGAATAAGAACTTTTGATATTAAAAGTTATGTAAGAATCCCCTTCACACTTTATTATTATTATTATTATTTCTTTAATCAAATTCATTACAGTGGCACAAAAATTAAGTGGTTAAGATGGCTTACAGTAGTTAAGATGGCTTCATTGGCCAAAGGCAATAGATTAAGACATTATCTTCCATTCATCTCTTGTTTACAGATTGGAGAATGAAAGCATAACATCACATCTTTTCCAAAATAACCTCTGAAATTGAATGTAATGCAGATGATATATTTGAGGCAGAAAGTGGGCAGGAACTGACTAGTATAAATGTTCCCAAAGATCTTTTAATCCTAATAAAAGTCTCTCTCTTGTCTCCCTTTCTTGTAAGTCTAACCCAGATAATAAATACTCACAAGTTCTTTGGTGCTTGGTTTTTTATATCTCATGGAGTTCATTTCCACTGATTGGTTTTCCTCTTGATTTTTTTTTTTTTTTTTAGTGCAGTGCTTTTTCTTGACTTATTATTACTTTTTTCAAAATAATGGTTGTATACCGTCTTTGAAGTAGTCAACATTAAAACCTCACATTTACAGGGAAATACCATGTGAATTTTACAAAATATTCCTGATCATCTGTGATGTAGCAAGTGATAATGCATACATGAGGATTTCTTTTAGAATGATCTCTTGTATGACATATGCAGTGGGAATGTACATATGGAAGATATATGTGGAAGATATAGCCTAATCCATCAATCTTGTGACTGATGAACTCTCCAGACTGGACATGGGAAGGAGATACTGGTATTAAAATATTTTGTCTGTTTTTCTCTTCAAAGAGATTTGAGTCTTCAAAAGACTTGAAAAACTTTTATAGTCTGAGGTCTAGGCAGTCATACCTGGCATTCAGATACTGGGACAGAACTGATATCTTGTATATGAGGGCAAATATTGATATGTTATAAGGATAGCTCTATGAATAGTCTATTAACTGTTCTGCAGTATGTTATGCTTGTACTCCACCTTACCTTTTAGCTAGGATGCTTTACAGTGTATCAAGTTATGTTCATTGTAAGGTAAAAAATTTCTGTTAGGATCTCTTTGATCCTACCAGATCTTAACACATCCTGGACACAGTTGCACTAACTTTTCATGCATCCATAGCTTACAATGGTGAATACCGACTCAGCTCCCAGTTCTACATTGCCTTGCGACTGGGCATCAGTACTTGAACTCCATTTGTTCTGTCTGACCTTTTCCCTTGTTGATTGCTGGCTCTATTAACACTATTTTGTGGAACTTCTTAGGATATGTGAAAACAAAAGAACTATACAAATGTATACAAGCATAGTACGGTGACACTATGCGTCGATTTTGGCACAACAGCATGCCAGTTTGCAAAAGGCAAAGGCTAATATTCAACAGATGGCAAAGTCTTAAACCCTACAATAATGGCTGTGGCTATTTTCATTACTGTCATCTGATGACACATACAATAGTTGGAAAATACTTGAACTGGGTAATCACAGCAAATATACTCCAAAGGAACCAGATGCATATCATACTATCACAGTAGTGATGGATGTTTAGACTGAGTGCCACTTCTGTCTGCATTCCAGGTATATTTACTGCAGAGGACTAGAAGCCACAGTGCTTGCTGTCATACACATTTTGCCTTTCTGCAATAACCAGAAACATCATCAACAACAAAAATAGAAATTAATATATATTGTATGTAGGGAAATTATATTGCTGATGTGGCTGCGTACTATCACCCTATGTACAAATTTAGTGTGCAAATTTTTCAACATGATGATCAAAACACTTAAAAAACCTGAAGAATTAAAAAAAAAAATCAGAAGCTTTTCTGTGTGGTCCTGATATATATCATAACTGTAGAGAAAGAAAAGCATCAGAATATTATATCTCAAATTTTTGCAAGGTTAAAGGTATTTTTGTCTGTATAGCTTAAGAAACCTATGAACTATTTGTTATTATCCTTTGAAGGGACTTCTATTTCATCTTTGGGACTTTATGAATGATTTTGATTTTTGTGATTTTCTTTCTCAAATTTGAAAGATAAAATTACGGTAATCTGTGAAGACTTTTTTGGGGGGGTAATTTTAATAGATCATATTTGAATATTCATATTGCTCCTTATCTGTGTAAAAATTCTTCTTGTTAATTGCCTGGAGATTTAGGAGTGACCTCCTATGACCTAAATTTATAACAAACAAACAAACAAAGGCACAAAGCAGACCTTTTTCTAAGGTAGCCATTATAGCACCTATAATGGTGAACATAATATGTTCATGGGCTTTGGCTTAGTTTGTATTAATAGGGACATGCAGTAATCCCTTCCTTCATGTTTGTTTATTTTTTTTAAACAAAATAAAAATAAAATCATATTGCTTTATTTAACAATTCTGTACTAGGCCTTCAAACATTACAACTCTGGAATATTGCACATCTGCCAACAGTGATCTAACACTTTATATTAAGACATCTCTTACTGTGACATATTTTAAACTGTTTCTTTTGTATGATGGGCTAACAACATAATAAAGATCAGGACAACTGTTCTGAACATGGCATTGCTAAAATCTCTGTAAAAAAAAAAAATAAAAAATCTAGGTTAAGCCTTCTTTCTGACCTTATATTCTGTAACTGGTGCAAAGCAGATGGAGAGAACCTGCAGAAAAAAAAATCTTATTAAATAAGACTGCTTGTTTGTCAGCTGATGTCGAGCTACTTACATGAAGTCCTTGGTGCAAATCCATATGTATTCATGGCTTCCACAAAGTGGAGCATTAAAAGAGCCATAAACAAGAGGGGAATTCCATAGATTAGCCTGAATAGTAATTTGAAATTACAACAAGACTTCTACAAATCTATTTTTTTTTTTTTTCAACTTAACATATAACCTTAAAAATGTATATGGGGCACAGGCATCTGGAAAGTATTTTTGTATTTTTGCAAACAGGCTGTTTGTGCACACGTGCTCTGAAATATCAAGGCCATTGAGATCTGTAGGAAATCACTTCCCACTGTTTTCAATGCATCTTAAATCAGGCTGCTTAAATTCTGCAGAGGCTTTAAATAAATTCAGCTGGACGTCATCTAAGAGTGCCTTTCAATGCTGAATTGGAGTCAATCCGAAAAGACGATCTCACAACCAAATCATCAGGACTCAGGAATTCAGAATTTGTTTCTCTGATGTCCCATGTACACTGTGGAAAGTAATTAAACTCTAAATTAAAAATTTTAAATACCTGCAGAAATTGAGGAGTAGCTCTGAGATGCTGTGCTTCAAAGGTAGAGAACAGCCTCTCAGTCCCTGTCCAACATCCCGCTTGCTCCAAAAGTGGAGAGGGAATTGTTTTTGCTGATGGGAAAATTAGGATACCTATTGTAAAACAAAAGTACAAAGACCCAATTATCCCACGTCTGAGAGGACCTTAGTGAGTGGGTTTTATCTGGCCACTTGAAATAGCTTACTCAAGATTTTGGAGAATATTCTTTCTTCTTTTAAAACACCAAGAACTCTATATTCCATGTTTCAGTCTTGACAAATCTGGACTCAGTTCTGTCACCTTTACTCTGTCTCTGAGGTTCCACTCATGATGGTTTGTGATTCTGCAATCAATTACAGAAGCTAAATTATAAGTTATTACTGAACTTAAGTTAGTATCAAGTCTTGTGTGTCTGCATCCTTTAGCTATACAATAGGATAAATGACACCATCTTAATTTAAAAATATTCTGAAGATAAACAAAAAAATACAAATTGCTTGAGTGGTCTATGTTAAATACACAGCCAGCCAACCTGAAACAGAGTAGTGTAATAAAAAAAACAAAACCAGCCAGTTATTTAAACAATCCCTCCTCGCAACTTATCTGAATAAGTCTGAACTTCAGAAGTGTTTTGGGTGTAGGTTATGTCCAGATTTCATCTGATCTCTTTTTTTCCCTTGGACTTAATGAGTACCTTTGAGCACTGCAGTCAAGAAAACATTCCACCTGGTGATGTCTTTTGTACAAATGAGGAAAAAAAAAAGGTATTTTAAGACAGCTTCATGTTGAAATGGTAGGGATTATTTTTGTTTCATACTCTGTTAGTCTAGCATCATTTTGGAAGAAGAGTTTTATACTATACAGATCTAACAGAAATTAAAATTGGTCATTAAGCCATTTAGACTATATTATTATCTGTTGTTGTCTCTGTTAAACTGAATGTTTCTGTACTACTTGGGAAGATGCATAAAAATTCTAAATCTTTTTAAACTTTAATACTATTGTCATGGAAAACCCGCTGACCTTTGGTCCTAGTTTTTAATAGGTTGACATAATTGCAGACTCCCTGTAATAGTAGGCACAAAACTAAAAGCACAATTGTCATGCAGGTACAGGAACACACATGGCTAAGAGAGAAATCCTGTCTATCTTTTGAATTTGTATTTCTGAATAGGATAAATATTAGATTTGCATGGGAACTATGCTAAACTGATTCAGAGGTATCAGTTTGGATTCCCAAAGGTATACTCTTAGGAGCTCTAAGACTTGTTTTAGTGATTGCACACTCACTACAATCAACAGGAGATTGGAGCCCTGTAGTGGGACTGATCATTTGGACATTATTACAGGTACATACATGTCTATGAGGCCTAATGACATCCAAAGGTTCTGAGGGAACTGGCTGATGTAATTGCTAAACAACTGTCCATCATATTTGAAAAGTCATGGAAGTCGGGATAAGTCCTATCTGGGCTGCTACTCTGTGGCACCAGTGATTGGAAAAGGGGAAACATCACTCCCATTTTTAAAAAGGGTAAAAAAGAAGACCCGGAGAACTACAGACCAGTGAGCCTCAACTCTGTGCATGGGAAGATCATGCAACAAATCCTCCTGGAAGCAACGCAAGGATACATGCAAGACCAGGAGGTGATCTGAGAAAGCAAGGATGGCTTCACCAAGGGCAAATCATGCCTGACCAATCTGGTGGCCTATGATGGTCTGACTGCACCAGTTGACAAGGGAAGAGCAACCGAAGTCATCTACCTGGAATTCTGTAAGACTTTTGATGTAGTCCCACACATCCTGATTTATAAACTAGAGAGAGAAGGATATGAAGGGTAGATGATTCAGTGGATAAGGAATTGGCTGGATGGCTGCTGCCATGGAGTGTGGTCAATTGTTCTATGTCCAGGTGGAAGACGGTGGTAAACAGTGTCCTTCAGGAGTCTGTCTTGGGACTGGTGCTGTTTAATACCTGTATCAATGACAGAGACAGTGCGATAGAGTGTACCCTCAGCAGCACCAAGCTGATCGGTGCATTTGATACAACAGAAAGAAGGGATACCATCCAGAAGGACTTGGACAAGCCTGAGAATATTTGAACTTAATGAAGTTTAACAAGTATGGAAGGTGCTGCACCTGTGCTGGGGCAAACCCAGACATGAGTGCAGATTGAGAGAAGAACTCACTGAGAGCAGCACTGTGGAGAAGGACTTGTAGTTGCTGGCAGACAAAAAGCTCAACATGAGCAAGCAGTGTGTGCTTGAAGCCCACAAGGTGAACTGTGTCCTGTGCTGCATCAAGAGAAGCAAGACCAGCAGGTCAATGGAGGTGATCGTCCCACTCTACTTTGCCCTCATGAGGCCCCACTTAGAATACTTCATCCAGGTCTGGGGTGCCAAGCACAAGAAGGATGTGGATCTGTTAGAGCAGATCCAGAGGAGGGCCACAAAGATAATTAGAGGGCTGGAGCACCTCTCCTAAGAGGAAACTGAGAGAGATGGAGTTGTTCAGCCTGAAGAAGAGAAGGCTCTGGGAAACCTTATTGTGTCCTTTCAATACTTAAAGGGGGCTCATAAAATGGATGGAGAGTGACATTTTACACAGACAGATAGTGACAGAACAAAGGGAAATGGTTTTAAACTAAAAAAGGAGAGATTTATATTAGATGTTAGGGTTAGATAGCACCACTATGAGGGTGGTGAGGCACTGGAACAGGTTGCCCCAAGACGCTGTGGATTCCTGAAGGTGTTCAAAGCCAGGTTGGATGGGGCTCTGAGGGACCTGATCTAGTGGGTGGTGTATCTGCCCATGGCAGGGGGTTTGGAACTAGATGGCCTTTAAGGTCCCTTCCAACCCAAACCGTTCTATGATTCTATTTGACTCTGAGCTTCAAAAACTGATCATCTGAAACCAAATACCAAAACTATGCATAAGACCAAAACCTGTAATTTCCCTAAAGCAAGATGAGAATGTAGAAGTCTCAGTCTCTAGACATCTTATGTAGCCAAAGCAAGTGTTGCACGAGCAGTATTTGGAACTTGGTGATCTTTAAGGTCCCTTCCAATCCAAGCCATTTTATGATTCGGTGCTACAGCCCTTCTCTGGTGGTGCTTGAACTTTTTGACCAAGAATAATCCTCTCCCACATTTCCAGTACATATATTTCTGGACATTGGAGGACCTCCACTGACTCCACTGCAGAATTCTCTGTACTCCATGCCTATTTTCTTTCTTTTCCTTTTTTTTTTTTTTTTTTTTTTTTTTTTCCCTTAAAACTTCTTCACATGGACTTCAGTGGTGACAAAACATTGTAATTGATCCAGATACTTAGTCCAGTGACTGGATGGAGTTTCAGCACTTTTATCGGTTTCATCTCCATATAAATTTGGGATGTGAATGAGGTTTGTGTTAATATAACCTGTCCCTGGAGTATTGTGAATTGTTTTGATGGAACTACTGTTTCTGTACATTTTGAGTTTTAGACATTCCCAAGAGCTTCACATGAAATTGAGGTCACATCGTACTAGAAAGTACATACAAAAAGAGTAAGAGAGAGTACCTGCCACACACAGCTTTCAGTCTGGACTACGTATGGCCAGAATGGGAAAGAAAATAATACCATGAGATGATGAAGGACAGACAACTCAGAGTAGCCAAATTGTGTTTAGTTTCATAATCCGTGAGATTCAGTCCACTACTACACACTGCCTTGCTCACAAAAAGTAGTTTTATATGGAATCAATGGATAAGGTGTTGGGAACATAGGTTATTTGATAGTCCAAGGACTGAAACAGTTAGTGAAATCTTATATTTTATAACCTTACCTGTGATTACTGCCCATGTGTTCATGATTAGACTGTAGCATATGCCAAGCAAAGAGAGTTTTGCAGTCCTCTGTCATTAAAATAATATCCAAAATGGTCCCTGAGAAGAATGATATCTGTGGAAAAGGATAAATGAATAATGAAGTAAACTTTCCAATACTTTTATCTTTTCAACATCTTCTGCAGACTGGCCTGGTTTACTAGCAGGACTGATGCAGAAGTGCCTACAAAAGATTGACAACATTTTAAAATTCAAACTAGAATTGCCATCAGCCTTTGTTACACTAATGCTTTTTACCCTAATTTTAAACTTAATTTTTAGCTTAAACTTTTACCCTAAAGGAATTTTTAATGATGAGAATCAATCAAAGTTTCATTCCAGTTACCAAAGGTAACAGCAGGTTATCAGAGTAATATCTATTTCAAATTGCTGCATATAGACAGAATAGTTTTTTAAGCCTCCGCAAGACAGATCAATAATGAAATAATTTATTTATGGCATTTCCTTTTTAGTCACATTGCAAGAGATTATTTTTGTAGAATTGAAACTTGAGATCAGTTTCTGTGTTTTTATATTGGTGTATCCCATATTTGGCATAGGTTAAAAAGTGTAGACAAAAGGTAAACGTTTCTTGCTTTTTGGCTACTCTATTATTTCTATTAGAATGGAGAATTTCCACTTTTTATCTATCTGTCTGTGATGAATAGTGCTGAAGTTCATTGGAATATTTCCAGTGCTAATAAGAGTAAGCCCTTTCAAACTAGCTGAAGTAAATAGTGTCAAGGTAGGCAAACCTCTTTAGTAGATTGCCAAACTTCTGGATCTTTCTGGAGAGTGGTCTGTGAGGTCTCATTTAACTCTGCAAATGAGTCCTTGAATATTTCACTTTAGGCTCTCAAAATGAAATGAGGAACTACTCCTAAAAGCGTGCCTTTGTCTACCAAAAGTATGTTAGGCTATATGGTATAGCACTGAAAAACAGATTGGATAGAAATGCATTGTTGCCCCAATTCTATCTATCATCTTTGTGATTATAGTCCAGTAATTACTGGACTATAATCACAAAGTTCAGAAATAGAAAAATTTTACTATGAATATATCATTGACAAGTTAATTGGTTGGATAGTCATATCCTGTGTAGTTCAGCTCCTTTATTAATGACTTAAGTGGGGAATGTAGACTCTGTATGTAAGTAATTTCTTTAGAAATAGAAAATCTCTCTCTGCATCTTTATATTGTACAGAATTTGAATCTGCTCAATACTTATTTGGTTCAGACAATTTAGAGACTTCAGAGTTGTCCCACAAGGAAACAAACAATTTGCATAAAAATATGCGAAAGAAATAAGAACAAATTATTTCTCCAAATAGATAGATCATAAATCCATTGTTTGAAAAGGTCTTTTATCATCAGCAGAGTGATGGATTAGTTCCTTAAAGGAAAATGGCAGTAATTAGTTATAATACCTGAGAGAACTCAATAAATATTTACTAAATTAAGATTTTTTTATTATTTGTATTCTAGAAGTGCCTAGAAGCCTCCTGTGAGATCAGAGCCCCATTGTTTAGTAAGTATATAAGAACAGCTGCTATCCTAAATAGCATACAACCCAAAATAGATGCCAGGGAAGGCAGGAATGGAAACAGAAGCACAAAGAAACAAAATGAATTGCCTGAGGGCATGAAGTTAGCTGCAAATCTAGGACTGTGATCAAGTGTCTTCAAAGCCACCCTGGAGCTTTACCTATGGGAGCAAGTACCTTCCATTTTCATCCCGACTCTTTTGACTCCCATTCAATGTCCCAGTGCAGTGGCATAACTCTGATAACCCACTATCAAGGCCTGAAAGGCCTTAGTCAGTTTCTTATCTTGTATACCTCAACCCAAGTGTTTTATTAAACATTAGTTTTTTTTTTTCTTTTTCTTTTTCTTTTTTTTTTTTTTTAGTGTGGATAATCTTTATTTCCTTTGTGGTGTTTCCTTCATCCACATTCACAACTCACACATTAATTTAGATGGAATAGCATTTGCTTTAAATTTCTTGATATTTCTCACTTCCTTTGATTACTTTTCATACCTTCCCTCTTCTGACAAGTTTGCTACTGTGTGTTGCTGGTACCCTATTCTCCTACAGACTGTTATCACTGTCTATGTTCAACCCTGCTGAAAATTCACATACCCGAGAATGAGCCAAATCCATGTGGACACCCACATCCTGGATAGTGTCCTCCACATTCTGTTTCTGATGTATGCCCTGAATTAAATAGAAACTTCACAATGGCTGCTTCAGGCAGCTGAACTAATGAAGTGGTTTTGGGCAGAAACAGATGGATGAAAGACTGCATGGGGATCTCGGGTGAGCCTACCGAGTAAAGAACAGTGTTCTGCATAGAGTCGCTTCATCTTCTGTAAATGTTTCTTAGAGAACAATAAAACAGGGATGGGGGAGAAGATTTTTGGAGACAGTGGCCCTGCCATAACACCTACCTGTTGCGTTTTCTGTTTCCTCTTATTTTACATATCTATGTGAAGTTTATATGTAATTCATTTATTGCTATGACAATAGGCCTTCCCTTCTGCATAGGCTGAAACTCTAAATCCTGAGATTGTTTGGTTCAGGTGCCTCCTTGGTCCAGTAAATTCTCCAGACACCTAACGCAGACTGTGGGGGATTCTCCTAGGAGCACCTATTGACAAATACCTTTTGTCATCTAATTAGCTATTGAAACATCTTTTTGCCATGTTTCATAGAAAAATATTCCTTTCCTTCTTGCCTTTGATAATAGGTCTATAGAGGTTGGTTACTGAAAACTGTGCACTGATTGAATTATGCAGCTGATACCTTCAAGTAAGACTTTTCTGTGCATCTTCTTCTGTGTGAGTTAAAAAGCTAAGTGACAGTAGCACTAATCCCAAGATTTGAGGGTTTTGTTTATGTTACAGAGTGGTGCACTGTCTCTGCAGGAAAACAGTAGTACTGACATTTGTAGAGGCTGAAATACATAGAATGCAGACATACACAGAATACACATAGAATGCAGACAAGTGTGGGGTAAATGGAGCTTGTTGTCCAGGTAGCCACACTGAGAAATATTCAAGTGTCTAAATTGAGACATTTTTTGTCACTTTAGGGTATCTGATAACTGAAATAACTTAAGTGTGTCTAAAATGGCACAAGATGCTTATGTTTAAACACGTAATGAATCTGCTTGACACTTTTGAAGTATCTCAAATATATATGGTGACTTTCTGTTAGTTCCACATTCCTGATTACATAGTTCTAGTGTGAGCCTGTATTTGCAAACTATGCATTTGCAAACTCTATGAAGGAAAAGCATCTCAAGAAAAGGACACTATCCAAATATCCATAAAATTACATCTTGTATCTCTTGTTTAGTGAGGATTTCTTTCCATGAAGTCTTGAAAATATGATTTTGAAATATTTTTTTTTTTTTTTTTATGTGGTAAAAGATATGGTTAAGTACAGTGGAATTATCAGAGATGTGTAGGTCTTCATATTTTTTACTTTCTGAAGACACACCTTTTTCACATCTTAGTGTACAGAGGCTTTAAAAAATTTTAAAAATTCTGGAAAGCCAGAATCTACTTCTTTAGATGTCTTAATAGCTTGACAAACTTTGTGCATTATTCCCAAGTGAAAAATGCAAGTTAAGAGCACTTTGTATATCTTGGAGGTGTTGTGAAGTGAAATTTACTAAAGATTTTGGGATCTTTGCAAAGTGAAGGAGGGACATCAATATTAGAATGCTAGGGTGTGGTTCTGTATGACCATATCAATTTTATATTTGTCATGCAACAACTTTAACCTCTATATCAGATTTAGAAATAGAAAAGAGCTGTGCCCTGACAGGCTACTGGATATTGAAGTTCTGTATTTTATATAGTTAACTTAATCTGCTGAAATATTTTCCTTTCCAGGATTTGAAAATGCATTATAAATGATTCACAATTGTACCCTTAGAATTTAGTCTTTTCTCTTTCTTGGGATTCATGCATGCATTTCCCTTGTGTAACAGCTTTGGAATCCCAAGTTGAATCTCACTATCCAAACCCCAAAGCACTTCAGTGTAAAAACCTAACCTGTGGAACTCAATCATATATGAGTTTTTTTTTTTAATCATTTCATCATAGTGAATTTCTACTAGGATCAGATTGTAAGTAGTGCCTGCTACATGGCTACATGTAACATAGAAATTATCTGTTTTGTTTCACTCCAGTCCTCTACAGCAGCCATATCCAGAAATTACAGCATGTGCTCAGAGAGTGCAAGCACTGCTCCCTCTGTTTGCTAAATCAGCCCAAGAAGGCTAGGACATTTAAACACTCTGTAATGATCTGCAAAAGCTGGCCGACCTCATAGGGGACCAGTGTGCTGGGCCATCCTTTTTTCCTTCTTCCTTTTTTTTTTTTTTTTTTTTTTCTTTTTTCTTTTTTCAGTGAGAGGAGTCTTGCAAAATTTTGGACTGGAAAGAAAATTTCATTGGAAGTTCAGCTGACATTTTGATGCTAAATTGAAGCTAAAACAAGTTTAACGTTTGGAGCTTGTCCAAAGTTAGTGAGCCTTTGCAAGGTGCTGTGTCCCTGTGTTCTCTAGCATGTGGTAAGAAAATGTCTACTGTGTCATTTCCTCAGATGCATGATCCAGAGTATCTGCTTGTATCTGGCTCACTCCATGATTACTGTGAGAGCAGAGGTGAATTGTGTTCCTAACTCACCTGTGTTGCCTACTTGTTATTTATTTCAAAGTCTGACACTAACCAACTTCTCTATCTCCTTAAATATAGGGACTATTATGTATAGCCAAACCAATGTTATTATTTTTTCTTGGGAGTATATTTTTTTTTAACATCAGGTACATTACTGATTCCGAAACAATATTGTTTGTACATTATAGTTATTTTATTTGGTTTGCATATGCATATGTGGGTGTACATACATATATATACATGTGGGTGAATATATAAGTATATTCATGAGATATCTTGTGTTTCTGTCTCTCTGGGGAGGTTATACCTTCAGGTGATAGGATCTTATGATGTGGAGATATGAGTGCAATATAATTATAAAAAAAGAATAAAAAAATCAATGAAGAGACAGTCGTGATCTAAATATGAAGTATATGGGTGAAACTCAAAAATTAAACTCTAACAAAAAAGTAGTTACTCCTCATAGCTCAACTACAATTAACTAGAGTTACTACCCAGCCATTTTCCAACACTATAATGAAAATGCATAGTGGTAACAAAGAAATAATGGAAACTGGTGCCATAGAGATATATGTAAGGATAGAAAAAGCTGTAGAATCAGTCTTGTCCCTTTTTTTAAATTCAAGTAAAAAAAAAAAAAAAACAAAAAACAAAAGTGAAAAATATGAAGTCTTTCCTAAAATTCAAGTTAGAGTAATAATACAGTGATGATATTTATTTAGGTTAAGCAAACAACACATTTACATAATTTGTATTGTGTTTGTTTATACGTTTGAATTATACTTTTGAATATCTACTCTACTAGTAAAGGAAAAGTTTCTACTAGTAAAGGAAGAGTTCTACTCTACAAATCATCAAAAAATAATAAATCAAATCAAAACAAATAAATTCCTGAATGATCATAGGGATTTTGTTTAAAACATTGAATTTCTTCCATCTTAGCATCATCACTGTACTCTGGTAGTTTGAACAAGTATCCTGTAAGCCACACTTTTTTTGTTGTTGTTGTTTGGCATATCTGGGAATACCATGTTTAAACAGTTTCCTGTTTCCACTGAGCTGATTCTCATGAGATACATTTAAACATTCATAAACCATTCATTTGCAGGTGCAGTTGACTTTGTCTATATATATATATATATAAAAAAATCAGTGTTTTTAGTTGTGCCTTTAAAACAATATTTCTTAAAATGTATCCTGTATAATAAGAGATTTAATTGATCAATTCCCAATCTAAATACTGAAGAATTAAACAAATCTTTTTGGTGCACAAATGGTTTCTGTAATTTTTTTTTTGTTTGTTTTTTTTTCCTTTTGGCCCAAGAAAGACTACAATTGTTGACTGTTATAGTATTCTGTAAGTTGACCTGTACAGTCAATAATTGTTTTAGGAAGGGACTAGAGAGATGAGTTTTATTCTGCTGCTCCTAACGGCCTCTCAATTCTTTATTTCGCTGTAATATTCAGTTATAATTTTCATAACACAGTAGACAGACGTTAAGACAAGCAGAAATTATCAAATAAATAAAATAACCAGTAGAGAGTTATTTCAGTGAAGACACTTTTCAGGAAACATTTGTAAAGATCATTATATAGCCTTAGATAAATGACACTATGTTCAGCTAATTTTTCTGGATTAACAAGCTATTGATGATCTCTGAAAGGAGAGCAGGGGCAGATTTCACCTTGCAGAATAATGAAATGTTACAAGATAACTCGGATTTCTACATATGAGTCTTTTCCAGGGCCAATAACCTATTTACATTTCTTTTAGCTTAGAGACTCCAATTTGCAGCTTTCTTCAGCTTAAAACTTGTTTATTACAAAGGAGTAAGTAATTGTCTATATCTAGAGATATGCTAATCTCCAATAAGAGATCTAGTGCCTCATCTGCTGATTTTGAAATAACAATATGATTTGTCAAATCAAAACTGATAACAAAAGAACTCAGTCTAACTGGATATAAAGTCTGCCTAGAGCGATAATTATTAAACAAAAAAGAGGGACATGAAATGGTCATTGAAAGCAAAAGGGAAGGCAAAAATTATTCAGGTAGGTAACTTTAATTAAATCAAAACAGAATAAAGACAAAGTACTGTTGCATATTTCACGTGAATATTAAAATCAGCAAAATTTTAATGTAATGAAGTTCAATATCAAGTCTGACAATAATTCAGAAACATACCTCAAACAAGGTATGGCTCCAAGGACAGGCCATAAATAACAACCATAACAAGCTCTAGCTCAATGAATAAACATAATTTAATACTGAGTCCATACTCAGCCTGACTCACTATTGAAATTATACACATGAAACTATCAATTTCAGTGAAGGCCAACAGTTATAAAACTTGAATATCACTGTGATGAATCAAGCTCAGATTCTCTTTCATCACCTTGACATTAAAGATACCTAGTGGTGCTTGCCATAGTTTTCTGCCTTGTCCTAGGTCAGCATTCTGCATGCTTATACAGTCACAGTTTAAGCATGGTTTTCCAAAAGATTTGTGACTGCTATGTTTTCCCAGAATTCTGACTGTCTGCTTTGCTGCTGAATAAGCCTAAGACTCATTTATTTATTTAATCCTAGGTTCTTCATAAACTTCCTGTAGGTTCTTACCAGACTTTTTCCACACTTAGTTTTGCCTTTTTTAATCTCATACTGCTGTCAAATTGCATAGAGCTTTCCCATGCCACAGTTTAATTTTCATTCATATAGCAAAGAATTGTACCACCTGTTGTGGTTTAACCCGGCTGGCAGCTAAACACCACACAGCCGTTCGCTCACCCTCCCCCCTCTCTCTCTCAGATGGGGGAGAGAAACGGGAAAGTGAAGCCTGTGAGTTGAGATAAAGACAGTTTATTAAAATAGAAAATAATAATGATAATAATAATAATATGTACAAACAAGTGATGCACAATGCAATTGCTCACCACCCGCTGACCGATGCCCAGCCCAACCCCGAGCAGCCGGCCCCCCCACCCCAGCTAGCCACCCCTATATATTGTTTAGCATGACGTCAGATGGTATGGAATACCCCTTTGGCCACTTTGGGTCAGCTGTCCTGGGTCTGTCCCCTCCCAGCTCTTGCTGCACCCCCAGCCTGCCTGCTGGTAGGACAGAGTGAGAAGCTGAAAAGTCCTTGGCTTAGTATAAGCAGTGCTCTGCAGCAATTAAAACATCAGCATGTTATCAGCACTCTTCTCATCCTAATCCAAAACATAGCACCCTACCAGCTACTAGGAAGGAAAATAACTGTCCTAACTGAAACCAGGACACCACCCTAATATTTTTATTAGGCAGTTCTTTCACTTCAGTACAAAAATCAGGTTGGAAAAATGCTACCACGTAGTTCTTGAAATCTACTTAAATATGTATTCTGGTCAGACTAAAATCTTTATTTGTAATTGAAGCATTAAAAATATCTGATAAATGGAGATGAGACTTATGAAATGTTATATATATGCCTGGAAACACTGGCATTTTCCTATTGTTTGTTGTCTGTAAGGGCAAAATCTATATAAAAGTATTAAAGCTAGAATTCTATGAATCATAATGAATAGGGAAAGCAGACTGTCTCTTTACATTTTGTCTCCTTTTTTGAAATTAGAAATATGTCTGCTTTCTTTTTTTTTTTTTTTTTTTTTTTTTGGCATTTTCACCAACCTCCCTATAAAAAAATATATATGGGATGAGATATGTAAGATTATAGCTTCTGCTTTTTTAACATTTCAACAGCAACACTGTTGACACCTGGTCCTTGTTATTCCTAAGAGTTCTGATTGCCTCTTGAATCTCTTCTTCAAAAATTTGGCTCAGCTGTCTGGAAAACATCCATTTGTAGTTAGCCTTTTCATTCTGTTTATGGAGCTTGTCTAAGTATTCATACCATATTTCTGTAGTTTCTTTCCTTGTAATAAAATCATTTCAATTTTTATCTTTTATCAGACTTTCTCATTATTGATATTCTTTCCTTCATGCATTGATACCCTTGTAATATTCTTGCACAGTCTCAGCCTCCCTAAACTCAACCATCAGAAGAAATTTCTCTGCAAATTATAATGCTCTGAATCAGTCTAGACTTGTCTGAGGAACAAATGTACAATTTGCCAATGCTGTCCATAATACCATAGTAAATATCTCCTCCAAAGCAACCACAAAAAGCACTAGATCTTGCATCTGAATTTCCCAGAATAGAATATATTTTACCAAATGCCCTCATGAAAATGAGTGGTAAAGCTGAACAACAAATCTGTACTCAAATGAACTACCAAAAAAAAAAAAAAGGGTATAAACACTTATTTTCCAATGGAGGAATACTTCTCAAAACATAATACTTCCCTCTCTGACATTCAAAAGAAATTTTTGGGAAGAAAAATCCCTAATGTAATTGGATACTGAAAAGCCAGGACTTAAAGATACAGATTTTATGAAACATTAATCGTCACATTTTTAAATCAACTGCTGTTCCATCATGCTTCTTAAACTAGTGTCAATTAAGTTTTTTTTTTTTTTTTTTTTTTTTTTTTTTTTTTGGACTGATTGTTAATGTATCTAACTGTTTTCAGCCTGTGTTTAACTTTGTATTCCCATTTCTGATGTGAAGGAGGGCTTGTATAACCACAGTTTGTTCTTTTGTTTGTAACTTACCCCAACCTCTTGTTCAAAGCAAGGAATTTTTTGATGTTAATCAGGTTGATCAGGGCAATGTTCAGTCCCATATTGTAAACAGATGTTACAGTTTTTCTGACTGCAGAGACAGTAGTCTGTGCTTGACTACTCATGTGGTGAGGAATTTTATTCTAATCTTTGACAGGAATTTCTCTGTGATTATTGTTTCTTGTCCTTGAACAACATTTTTGAGGAAAGTCTGTCTCCATCCTCTCTGTATCTCCCTTTTAAGCAATAGAAATCTGGGAATTAGATCCTTCTTTAGACTCATGTCCATACTGAACTCAAGTCTTTCAGCCTCATACATCATATGCTTCAGCCCCTTAACTATCTTCAGAGCACTCCACCAGATTCCCTCATTTGCTATCATCTCTCCTGTACCAAGGGATCCAAAAGTAGACATAGGATTTCAGATGTAGTTAATTTTGTACCAAAGCCATGAAGGCTACTCAAGTTTTTTAACAAATTAATTTCAATTCATTCTCTCCCTGAAGTATTGTATTGTCTTTGAAGACTTGCAGCTTCTCTTTGAGCCTTGACATGTTCCGTAATATCACACTGATTATAGTAGCACAAAGCCCACGTTGAGTAATAGTTTTAAGTTACTCTTTTACAGTCTTCAGGATGCAGATGTACTTCTGGAATTTGTGTTTTTGTACTCTCCTTCATTTTTTCTTATGTCTTTCTTTTTGGTATCCACACGTTTATGATTTAATATAGTGGACTCCAGAAAAAAAATAAAATATAGTCTGAATTAATACATCACATCTGTGTCCACAAGTTGGATTATCTAAGACAATGTCTTGTATATGCACTCATCATTCACATTTTCTCTGCTGTGCCATTTTTTCCCTTACAAGACATTATGAGACATTTCTAAGAGACATTTGCCTAATAAGACAGTGGTATGACTCACATTTGCCTCCCTCCTGGTTTTTGATGCCAAGAGACAAAGACTTGATTGACCTAGTAAGCGTACGACAGGTCTAGCTAATAGTAACCCCAATCTGTGCTATAGATGTTTTTGAATAGTCTGAGGAGAAAGTGCTATGTAAAGGTCCTTTACAAAGTCTAAGTTAACAGAGTTAAACTGTCACAAAAACTTATATTATTTCCATTTATTTCTTACTTGTTCAGTTCCCATGCTAAGACTGTAAAAATTTCAAGACGTCATACAGATGTTGAAAATACTCAGAGCATTGATCATCTATTAATCTTTATTTTTCTTTTTTTTAAGGTAGATATAGTGGTGAAGTCACTAATGAGCTATCTCCTTTTAATCTTAATTGCATATACTAACGGCTTTAAAGCTATTTCTATTGGTAACTTATTTAACTATTCCCATTTCACGTCTTGTACTCTTTCTTCCATTGTGAATGTATATTCTGTTTTTCACTGTATCCTATGTCTGAGAAGGCTGTGAAGTGTGCACAACTCCAATGTAGTTGCTCTATAGCAGTATGGGGATTTTTGGCCTAAATAAGATCAGAAGTTCCATGTTTCTAATCCCTAGTCTTTTCTGAAGCTGAAAGTTATTATTCATACTATCTGCATTTTTTTTTTTTTAGATGTGTGCTTAAAATTGTGCTTTAGTGTGGATCAAAGAAGCCATTTTTTTTTTTTTTTTTGTTTCCTGTATGCATCCTTTTAAGCTGTAGATCAAATCATTCTTTCTGTACAAATATTGAGCTCCTGAAGTATTTAGCTGTGAACAGATCTGTTCTGCTAAGCATGCTCAAGGCTCTTCTGTGAACTGATTACACTGTATCAGCAGTCCTCTTAAAATGTAGACAACAGTTTGGAATGGAGTGTTTGGGCAATATGTAGGCCATTGTCAAATATACAATAGTATCACCACACTTTTCCTTGAAATTTCCTTTTTCTTGAAAATTACTAAGGATGCCACTGTCATGGCATCTGTCAGCTGATTCACTCTTCTCTCTACCCAGCGGTTTCAAGCACATGGTGTGATGTAAGATTCTGCCAATTCTTTGTTCATAAAATTAATATTTTCATTTAGATTTTAGACTTGTAGAGGAGACTCCATTGCAGCAAAACTAAGAATAAAACCTTCAAAGATTACAATCATTTATTTTAAGTTAAAGCTACATCAGGCAGTCTGTCATTTTACACCTATTTTACTTTTCCTTTTCTAAATGAGCACTGGTAATGCATATATTTTGTATACTGGAACAGGTCATGTCCCTTTCTGTCACAGTCCACCTTGTTTTGTAATTGTGCACCCTTGGATGCATAATGGAGATATGGCCACTTGTGCATAAAGAAACATAGCTTAAATGAACTGTAAAGCTTTGTGCTTTACTGGACAGCACTTTTTTTTTTTTTTTTTTTTTTTTTTTTTTTTTCTTCCTCCCCTGAGTGAATTATTCAAAAGAGATTCGTAAATGGTGCATAACTTTAAATCTGGTCCATAAACTGTAGATCATATAATTGTTTCTCCTCCTTAACTTCATCTGTTATATGATCCACAGTATAGCTTTTCCTTTTTAAGTGTTTTTTTTGATATTGGTATTATTATGGAAATAATATAAACCAGTGTTTAACATCTTAATATATTGTTACCTTATATTTCTTCTGCTCACTTAAACTACCCTTCATGCTGTTTTGCAAGGTCATTTCTTGCTGAATCAGAACAAAATTGCAGGTGAAGATGTCTATTTGAATTTAGGGACAGATTGAAATTGATATTGATATAAGACACATTGAAAGTGGCATTAGGAAAATGATAAAAACTCACTGAGGAAAATCAGAAAAAGCAAAAGGCAAAATTCTGAAAGATTATGTTTCTTGTTTATGTTTTTTTTTTTTTTTCTTTTTAAAATATTTTTCTTTTTCCTTTTGTTTTGTTTTATTTTGTTTCATTTTGTTTCCCAAGAGCATCTGAGTTTCTTCTTAAAGTGGCTCAACATTTTAAGGTGGAACAGTTCACTTTTTGTAGCTTTCTTATTCTATGCAGACTAAGACAAAAACTTTGCTAGAAGTGTTTAGTGAAAATGAAGGCCTTCAACTTGTCAAAGCTGAGCTGTGTTTGTAACATACAAACTTTTTTGTGTACATTGTTTGGAATGAGCTGCAGTTTCAGGTTTGCAACCCATGGAAGTGCTATGGAATTAATGTGCTACTAAATCTCTAAATCTCTTAAATTCTCATAATTGAACCATTTTCTGATGCCTCAGGTTTGAGAAAAGGACAGAACTCTGAGTTTAATCATTCATGAATTTAACTAATATAAATTGTCAGCTTTTATTGTTAGTGATTTCTGTTTACAAAATACAATAGAGGAAAAAAGCATCCTATGGATTTGAGAACTCCTGTCTCACCTTCAACATGAAGTCTGGCTTCTTGTGTCTTTGTCTATATGTAAAAATAGGCATCAAAACTGATTACTTACATGCTAAAATGAGTAATTGCTCTATCATTTATTGATGTCTGTGGATATTTTATAGGTGTATAAATATTTACATTTTTTTTTCATAGGTAGAAAAATGTTTTGTCTTTGAACACTATGTATCTCTTGTTAGAAAAATGCTAAAGTTTTTCTGCAGGTGATAGACAATTATCAGCTGAACAACATTAATGAGTTGTATGTCTGTTTAAAGTATACAGCTCTGTATACTGCCAACAATAATAATGCGTCAGACCAGAAAAATAACTATCCTGCTTGTGAACAGGGGTCATTCCCTGAGAAATGCATGAGTGTTAGATAAAGTCTGGTAAAACAGAAAGAAAGAGACGAAGTGTAAAAGGGAAAATGTGGTTAAGAGCATTTCATATTGGCAGAGGACTTAAAAACTAAACTGGGAACAGCAGCCCTTGCTGTCACTCTGAGGCCCAGTCAGAAGAATGGTTCCTCTTAATGTAGGTGCAGATCCGCTTTGGGTGTGTTTATTTCAGAGGATTAAAAAAAACTTCAATACCTGAGCATGGAAATAATGATGAGCTGTGAAACGATGGGCTGTGAAATGTGTGATGAAAAAAATATTTTACTTTTCATTCTGTTCTCCATCACCAGTGAAAAATAAATGGTTCTTTTCCTTCCCAAAGGAAAACATTTGCCTTTCCAAGAGAAGAGATAGAGCAAGAGTGTGTAACTTCATGAGCATCAGGACTTGGAATGTACCCAGAAGCCAGTGGTGTTCAGGGAAGGAAGAAAGGAAATTGCTAATTCAAAGAAAAAATATCATCCTTTCCATGACAAGAATCCTATCTGTTCTGTTCTAAGGGGCAGAAACAGGGTGGAGAGAAAATAGGGTTGAAATTCTCTGTCATCTATGGAAAAAAAAAAATGTTGAAACATGAGCTTTTTCGTCTAACCCATAGTTCTCCTTTTCATAGATTTTTTTTTTTTTTTTTCTTAATAAAGGATGAATTGGTCCTTCACTTGTTTGTTCCCTTGCAAAAACGGAGAGAGGACTTTGAGATTATATTATATTTCTTTCTGTAATTACTTGCTAGAAACTAACACAAAAAGGAAGTGTGAACATGTTTTCAGGAGCTAACAATGTATAATGAGAAGGAAAAACCTTTTCTTCTGGTTATTATTTATATTATCAGTACCAAAGATCCCTAAGTCATAAACTAGGACCTCATGGGGAGGCTGTGATTCAAATATAAGAAAAAACACATGGATCCAGACAGGCAAAGAAGCACAAGGACAATGAAGCAACATTGGTCAGTATGAGAGAAAGTGTCTCAATTCATTATTAGCTTAAACATTCTCTCATGTTTTTGTAGGCATCACAGCAAGAGAGTTTTAATGAGGGATTTGAAGGAAGATAATGAGGTTGTGTGGCAGATGCTTGGAAAAAAATCACAGAGGAGCTTGTTTAAAAATATCTGTCGATTCCATGGGTAATGGAAGCCAACATTATGGTCTAACTGGAGACAGAACACACTGGAGGTGATAGGTAGGATAAAAATGAGAAGGAATTTGAAGGTTAAGACAAACAGTTCATATCTGATTATTTAGAAAATTATAAGCAGATGTTGATCAAAGAAGCTGATTCTTTTGTTGCATTTGATTCTGTGTGAGGGGATCAGAGTTCAGCAGAGGAAAGAATGTTAAAATAGTTGAGATTTGAGGTGGATTATGATGGACTGGATAAAACATTTGGTTATGGGGGTGAATAGTAAAGGGGATTCTTTAAAGATGTTATGTGGAAACATCTATCAAATTTACACTGAACTGTGGGAGAAATTATTTAACATTACTTACAACATTGACTTATTAATAAATGAGACTATGTGATATCAGTTTCTGGAAGTATGTGAGATAGTTTTATACAAGTAAAAGGGAAGCACTATCTGGTGTTGAGAGAAGAAGTTGTGTCAGGGATGCAGTCTGCCCCTCTTTTCTAATGTGGAAAACTAAATCCTTAGTCTGAATGAAGGCAATGAAAGAAGTTTAAGGAGTTAAATCTTACACGTTTATACAAATGCATGCACATCCATACAAAAATACAGTGTGAGCAATGGTAGTGGTGACAGAAACTCATTTCTGTAAATTTTTATTGGTCAAATACTTATGCTACCCTGGGAGTATTTTTTTTTTTTTTTTTTTCCAACAACTTTAGCTGATTAGTTTGAATTTTACATAGTCCTTGCCATTAGTAGTTCTGTTGCAAGACCAGTTATACTACCTATATGATTGCAAAAAAAGATAGGTTTCCTGAAAATCAGGGAATTAATACAGGCGATGGAGGCTGTTACAACATGCTATAGTTGAGACCAGGTAGTTAATGGAAGATTTGGGAAAAAAAATACAATAGGTTTCTTTTTGTAGCTTTTCTAGAAAAAGTGTCAAATATATGCCTTTTGTGTCTAAGCCTATAGAAAGAGTCAACATGAGAGATGAAGTACTGAACTCTTTTGTGAAGTCATTTTAAAGTACTTTGCACGAAAAGTCTATAATGGTAGTGGAAATAAAAACTTAGTATAACTAATAGACAGAACTTCCAGGCATTAAATTAATGATTTACCTTAACATTCAAAAGAGAGTGACAGATGCTAAACATTGATGTAAATTTCCTAGGAGAGGAAGAAGAAATACTGAGGGAAATTAAGGCCATACCTGAACAGATGATCAGGATATTGAAATATCTAAAGATTAACAAAGCTCCAGAACCAGAATGAGTCTGTCCTGGAGATCCAAAACACAAGAACCTGAGCAGGTATAGTCAAACTCATCTTTTAACAGAGGGAGGATGTTGGCAGACTTAAAAGTGGTGACTAGAAACTGCAACAGAAAATTATTGATATTTAAACATCAGTTCTGCTCTTGAGGATAGTGAGAGCTGAAATTCACTTTCAGAAAGGTATTATTTGATTAAAGTCATAAAAAATCACAAAAGGAAGATATTTAACTACTTCAAGTAGTTGTCTTGTTACCTCAGCTAGATTAAAAGTTAACTAAAGGAGGGAGACAAGAGACATGGCAGGGGGGCTGGAATTAGATGATCTTTAAGTTCCCTTACCATCCAAACCATTATATGATTCTATGCTTCTTTGACATAAATGCAATTGATTCTAAGACGTGTTGATTATAGAATGATCTAAAACAGAGACCAGATTTTTAAAAGCTTTTCTGGCCAGAAAACATCTTTTTACATGTAAAAATCCCATGGACCTCCTCTTCAGAGTCTGTGATTCCTTGAAATATGCTCTCAGGGTTCAGTGGTGCTACAAAGGTTCTGCACCCATCAGAACCACGATATGATTGGTGCCAGCTTGGAATAAATATACCAGTGTCAACTGCAGCAGCCACTGGAATGTTCAGCTTATTTGGATAAGGGAAGATGATTAACTTCAGGAGATGAAAGAGCTTTGGATTTAGCAGATAATGGCAAACATAAATGAAAGCAAATGACTTCATCCATTTTGCAAGGATCAGCATAATGGTAATTTTCGTTTACTAGAGCAATACAAAGAAGGAGAAGCATAGGTGAGTAAAATGATGAGAATTGGTAATGATTTGCAGCTGTGAAGAATCTGGCATTATAATGGAAGTAAGCAAAATAATTCACGCTTGCCTGGGAAAACTCAGGAACATAGTTCAGTGAACTGACTTGCACATACCAGCTAGAAAAATGTAAGAGAATAGTAGGAGGAAGAAATAAAATAACATGTAAAAATAGTTAATTCACCATAGTCACAAACAAATCAACATTAATCAGAAGGAAGATTAAGATGGAGGAATGGTAGACATTTTTTCTACATTATGTATAATAAGAACAAGCAAAGAAAAAGATGTGGATAGATAAGTATAACAATGGAATATAAATTGTTTTAGTATGCTATTAAAAAATCGCTAAATCTGAGATGAAAATATCTTCACTGTTTTGGTGCATTGAGAAGGTAAGTATAAATAAGCATGGGCTAATAATTCTGCAAAGAAAAACATACATACCTGTTTATTGTAACTACATCATTTATTTCTAAAAAATGTGTTTATCATTTCTCAGGACTAAAACTAGTCAAAAAAACCTTACTGACAGACCAAATGACATTAGTTCCATACTTAATTTGTCATTGATCTGCTGTATTTAAATATAAAACTTATTATTAAAATCTAGCAAGTATGCTTGTGAGTATATCTCCTGAGTTTTTCTTGTTTAACAGAAATGTCAAGGTTGTATTTTCTGCCTCTGTTTTTCTAGCACAGAACCTCCCTACAAGACCCTACAAATTCTTAACAGAGCTGATTAATGACCCAAGCCCAAAGTCTATCAATGTTAATGGAAAGACTTCATTGTCTTTTTGATCAGTCCATCTGTCTTCTGGCATTTTGGACTTGTGGTTTTTCCATCAGTAAGAACTGACTTCAGTTTTTTCCTCTTTACAGAACAAGGGAGATTTACTTTCCATCAGATTTTTAATCAGACCAGGGAAGGATTTGTTTTTCAGTGTCAAAGAAGATTTTGAGAAGTCTAGGGTAGGAAGAGGAAAGACCTTACTAAATGCCTCAGAGAATGCATGAGAGAGACCAAGCTGAAAGATTCTGTTTTATTGTCTATTTCATAGTATTGGAATTAGAAGAAATAAACTGGTATGCCATAGACCTTCCTAGGGAGGAAACAAGACTTGACAAGACTACTTCGTACCATTTCTCATTTATGAATAACAGTCTGGAAATGCTGGGGTGGGGTGATGGTGAGAGTGCAAAAAAGTCTTTCCAGTCAAAAAGCAAGTAAAAGTCTGCTACCCCTTAAAATTTCTGGCATAAAATTTCCTCCTGCTGCTATTCAATAGTTGCAGTACCTTCCTAGATGTATAAGTAGATACTTTTTGTCATCCCATATTCATTGCAAACATCACCTGATCACAGATGCATATCTGTGCCCTTTAAATCTTCCAAGTCAGACCTGCTTAGGTTGCTAACAAAAAGAGATTTCCTCATTCAGGACTGTGAAGTCAATAAAAATATAGCTGTGGCAGACCAAGGTGCACTTTCTTCTCCCTGATGTACCATAATAGTCAAATTGTAAGCTAAGATACAATTCCAGAAATAATGTTGCACATAACAGTTGATGTATGAAGCATAGAGAACATAGTTAATTTGCAGATGTGAATTTGAGCTTTCATGCCCATCAGACAGGAAAATCTGGGTTTGACTTGAAACTAAGAACTTTTCAAATAGGAGCCACTGATGGAAACACATATGGAATGCAAAAAATTGTATGGTCAGTGTTCTGTCCAGATGAACCTTCTTATTTCTTTCTGTCAGCTTCACTGGGAATTTATATTAATTTCCCTGCTGCTTTTTCTTGTACATTCCTTTCAGTATAGTTTTTCTCATGGTTTCCTGTTTTTATATACATATTCTACTTCTTGCTGTTCAAGAAATGGCACATTTTAATGACTTAATGCAGGGGTTACCATCAAAAGGATTAAACTGTGTAACACTCATTGAAATATTACCTTTTTAATTCTTTCTTTTGTACAGCATATGAGAACTGTAGGGCATTGTTAAATTTTGCAGTCTCTCCTCATAGAAACAGCTATTAAGGACAACATTTAAACACTAAGTCTAGACTCTGACTTAAAGACATCTTCAGGAACTGTACCTTAAGATGCATCCCTGCTGGCTGACTAGCATTATTCTAGGATGTAGGATACTTGTTGCAGTGGAAGCCAATGTGCGATCTTGAATATTCTGCAATAACAACCCATACTCTTGCTTTTTCCCTGTGATAATTTTTTGTTGTTCTTTATTCATAAATGTCTTTGACATATGTTGAATTTATTATGTGCTAAGGACAAGTGTATAAGGCTCTTAACCTGGAGGAGCTGACATACAAGTGGTCTGAATCCTTTTTGACCACTTGTTTAAGTACCAGTGTGAGCACAGGAGATACACATCTTGGAGTGCACCGTACATGAAGGCCACACTGCAATGCAATTGAAATATTTATACCAAGACATGCCATAATATCTTCAGCTGGTACCTGTCTCTTAGCAAATGATGGGACTAACTGTTTTTGCTACTCTGATAGCAGCTTCCTTCAAATCTTGCAGAAAAGGCTATTTTTAGGAGTTAAAGAAGATATTTTAAAAGGTGGTTAAAGGTAATTATCCATCAGCAGTAGATTTCAGAATGGAACAGGCTGGGAGTTTCTTGATAAAGCTCTTTGTCAAGGCTGAGAGTATGCATAGAAACTGGCTTGGTAAGTTTCAGTTTAAAGTCTTGTTTAGCATGTTTGTTTGGCTCAGAAGAAACTTCTTTACCACAAACAATGAAAGAGGAAATCTTTTGGGTGGAAGGAAAGGTGATGGTAGTATGCCTGTCTCCATTTACACGGTTGGTTATTTTCTGTTCTTCCAGGACAAACCTACTGAAATGTTGGCCATAAACCTTGGCTGCATTTTAATATTGGCTGTGTGCTTGTGATCTTTTTCTACTGATGCTTAAAAAGGGCATTGACTCTTCCTTTTATTTGATTTCTGTCTGCGGTTATAAAATTAATCTCCCAGCCTCATGCTGCAATGAACTGTGTCAGTGGATGAGAAATCGGTTTCTTTCTTTCTTTCTTTCTTTCCTTTATTTTTTTTTTTTATTATTTTTTTTTTTCCCCTTAAAACTTCTACAAAAGTTACAAGGAGTTTAGAACATTTACTTTCTCCTTTCAGTTATAACAAAGCCCTTGTCTTTTTTCTGCTTTTCTATTTTATCCATGTCATTTTGGTTCTTTTGTTTTATACTTCACATTTTTTCCATACTATTTTCTTCCCTTTAAGGCTAGTTTATAGTCTCTGACAGGATTATTTCTATGCTATCTTCCAAAACATCTGTTTCTTTTATGAATAAAAAGCTTCCTTCTCCAGAAAGTGTCACATGGGCCCAAACCAACTATAGACCTTCCTTTCTCTCTATGACTTTGCCAATGATGGACCAGCACTGGGCAGCTTTTTCCTCTTGTCTCATTTTTCATTATACTCAATTCAGGTAGATTATTGGAGAAAAAAACAAAACAAAACACAAAACCCAAAAACAAACAAAAATACTTTGCATTATTTAGATTTAATTGTTCATATTTCCTTTCAAAATATTCTATTAGTTATTTGTACTTTCTATTTTTAACCTTTCAATTATTTCCTGAATATCTGATCAAAGCAGATATTTATTAGCTTAAAATTGATTCCAGCTACAGTGATTCTACTGTCTGTGCTTTTCAGCTAAGATCACATTTGCATTAATATCCTCACCAAATATTCAACTTAACTGGCCTTGCTTATTCTTAGGTTGATTTTTGTTGATAAAATTTTGCCGTCAAACTGACATTTAGAGTAGTTTTGGATTCCCTTGAGCAAGTTGTGTAACTTCAAGTACTTTCATTTTACCATTTGTAATTTTTAATGATTATAATAACTCTCATGTAGAAGACAAACTTGATTCTACTGTAAAATACTTTGACATCTTCAAAGAAAAGTGCTGCATCTGAGCATGATATTATTTGTATATTGTGTTCCCACAGTATTATAAACTTCATCTCACAATATACTTTCATGTTACATTTTATAAATGGTGAATAGTAACAATTAATTACTTTAATATTTCCCCCAAATACTGAAAGAAATATTTGTTGTTTTCTAGTTACAAAGTAAAGGAAAAAAAAGTATTCATACGTGTTTGTATGTGGTATAATTTCCTGTTGATACATTGCTGAGATCTTTGCATTTTGAATATATTGATAAGTAAGAAGAAGAGGGTTTTCTGGTGAATGGTTTTATTTTCCTGAAAACATCCGAGCCTTATTGTGGTAAATAATATGAGCGTCCCTTGGAATAACTATGGATGTTTCACTTTTTCAATCCCTTGAAGTTTTCATTGATTTTCACAGAAAATTAATAAGGAACTGTTATAATAGTTTTTTAAATCTGCCAGAAGTGTCCTCATCTTATTTGCTGGAAACCTGCATTTCCATCACAAGATCTGTAGTTGTTATTTAGGGGTTTCCAGTGTCATTCTTGTATGGGGAGGGGAGAAAACACTTTCTGCTCCTTTGTTCCCTCTGTCTGTTAGACACAATGAGAGTTCCTCCAGGTGGCAGAGATTTGATAAATGCTGGGAAACCACGTAAAGAGAATTGCTAAGGAAATTGAATTCAGCCTCTCTCCATGGCTTGATCCCCCTTAGAACAGGTGGCCTGGCATGCTGGTCACAAGTTCCTGTTGACTGAGTCTATCCAATATCTTAGTTCCCTTGTGCGGGGGATTTTTTTGTGGAAGCTGGCAAGCTGCCTTCCCAGATGAGCTGTGGCAACAGGAGGAGAGCTGGGAATGGTTCAAAAGTCCTGAGTATTTTTCATGGCTCTTGCTGTGTTTTGTTTGCCCTTTGAAGGGTCTGAGAGAGATGGGTGTGTAATTTGTATGAAAGTTTGAAAAATTCTAGTTGAGGAAATATTTCCAATACAGCACAAAACACATTTTCCCAGTCAGCTATCCATTTTAGGAACTCACTTATGTTTCTTGCTGAGACCTTAGGCAAGGAATTAAGAGAAAGGGAGATTTATTTATTTATTTATTTATTTTTATTTTTCCTGACTTAAATTGACCAAAATACTAATTTAAAAATATTTTCTGTTATATATGTAGACCTGCTACAGTATTATCAAGATATCAGAAAAGGGAAAATATTATCAGTCTTGACAACATTAACTACCCATTTCAGTAAGCTGATATCCACTGGACTATTCAGTAACTACATGGAGCAGAGTAGAACTTCACTGATGCTGGTGTAGTTCCAGAATAACTTCACTGAAATATAGTCAGCTCATAATATAAAATGCTTTTATCTGCACATTGGAAAACAAGTGTTCTCTTTTTGTCTCTTGAAGTGCAACGTGAGTGGCTGGTAGCCATCAAACTAGGAAGTATTTTTTAATGTGTCCCTCTGTGTGAACTACCTAGTATCTGCTGAAGTCCTTACCCAACTCCAAATGGATTTGCAAAGCACTGGCCTGAACTCTGTTCATACAGAAAATGATTCACTCCAGTGAAGACACACAAATATTGTGATCTGTAGTTAGCTTGAAATATATATATTGTGTGGATACAGTGGATTGCAGTGTAGGAAATGAGGGCTCTGTCAGTACTGTACAACCTATGTGGACCATGTTCTTCCAGTTTAAAGTTTTGAAAGAAGGCCTATATGCTCTACTACTAAAATACCTGTTGTTTGGGTGCTGAGTGCAAGGTAGGCCATATTGTCTTTATACTTCTCTCAGTAATTATTCATCTGAAACATAATTGAATGTAAATTTGAAAATAACCAAGGAAAAAGATTAGATCTGAAGATAAAGAACTTAGAATAAGCTAATCATATTCAGAAAAAAAAAAAAAATCAAAGAAATTCTCTTCTTTTTGTAGTTTGAAATTTGAGGAAGGAAAAACCCTTGTTCATCTCTTTGTTGCATGATCCTTTCTTACAATGAAATTCAACACAAAGTGAATCTCAGCAAAAGTGAATCTTGGAATTGTATTACCATCTAGGGGAAGATCTTGACAGAAGCCCAAACTAACAGACTTCCACCCAGCCCCTTAAGAATACTAATTGCCAGGAGATGGGCATTTCTTTGGAGCAAACTGAGTGCATGAGTCTGCAAAATCTAAATCTTCTTGGCTGCAAGATCTTCTTGCTGGAGCTGCTTTTTGATTCTTGTAGAATCACCTAGTGCCCAGCATACTTTTTTAATATTTCTAGTTAGACAGTTTCATCTATACTTCAGCTGAAAACTAAGGCCAATTCTGTAATTAGCCTTGGCAAGTCTAAGCATATTCTTGATGATGCTTTTGGTTAAAACCAACTTGAACAGAAGGGGACAAGACGCATGCCTCAGGGGCTCTATGGTGTACTTCAGAGTCCCTCAGTAGGGATTAGCCATCAAAATACTAGTTAATATCCAGCAAAGGTCAAGAGGGATTAACACTTTTTATTCTATTGATTAGTGTGAAACAGATGTAAAATGAAGTTATGATCAAAAACCAATGCCTAGTAGATATTTTACATCATAAACACCAAATACCTAATGATTCCTTGCTGGCAGTCTGATTAGAATGAGCAGTACTTGAACAGGCACAGCGACTGCCACTCAGCCCTTACTGTAGTTCTGTTCTGTTCTGTTACTGTAGTTCTGTTCTGTTTCAGCCCTTACTGTTTGTTTTTGTTTTTGTTTTTGTTTTTGTTTTTGTTTTGTAAACATGGTATCTTTAGACCAAATACGTATATATACTGTGCTCCATAGAAAAAACAAACAAACAAAAAAACTATTCTGAAATTACTAGAACATCTGTTTTATTAATTCTTCCAGGGTATTAATGGATTTCACTATTTTATAAACTTATGTTAGCAACAATATCCCTAAGTGCACAAAAAAATTCAGTGTGCAAGTACTGTAATAAGTATAAGTTGGACTTTTCTTGCTGTCCAACAGTCCCATGTCTTTGTTAACTGTACAGCAAAATAAGAAAGAAAATACCTTAAAAAGCTAATTGCTTGAACAAGGTGAATAAGATGTTCCTGGTTTTCAGTAAATTTATGGAAAATCTATCATTAGAATGTGATTAAGTGCATTTAAAAAAAAAAAAAAAAAAAGAAAATATTCTTCTCATTTGCTAGGTAGTTTATGAACTATCCAGAAGTGCTGTTGACTGACAGGTGAAGTATGAAGGGGGAATGGAGGGATTCACATCTTGGAGGACAGATTCTATATATATGATCACTTTTATTGCAATTCATATTAGAGCAACAAGTCAAACATGTCTCACTACTGAGGGCAGGTGTCCCTGCTCCTGGAAAAAAAATGGGACTTCTTAATGCCCTATGAGTGGGTTTCAGGCTTCTTAATGTCATGGACCTAGTGAATTCAGTAACACAATACCCCCTGAAATGACTTTGTTTCCCAGAACTTGTATCCTGTTTAAAACATCCAGTGGCATTTTATATTTCTACCTCTTGCCGAAATCAACATTTTTGAGGGGGCATCCTGGATATGATACTTGAAAGAAATGTGCAGAGATTTGTATTAGCTCTTAGCTCTGCAATTGATAAGACATCAATATTTCTTCTTTTAGCCTTGCCTTTGCCAATTCTGTTTCAGTGAGAAAGCTGTTTAGGGCAGGGACTATCTATTTTTACAGTTTCTAGTACATCCCAGCTCTAACCACAGGGTGGTCCATGAGCATTGCAGTAATAGGGATAATATATAACACTAACTGTGGATTTTGAAAGAATGTCTTTTCTGCAAATGCATTTCAAAGAAACAAGAAAAAGTGTCATTTACTCCCTGAAAAATGGAACTGCGAAGCATTTATATTTAAATTAAATGTTCTTATGAGTTCATTGAATGTTATTTAGCAAGTATATTATAGCAAAGGCATGTTACCTATTGCCTTAGAATGAGGATTTTATTGCTTTTTCATAGTTATCTTTTGAATCGGCATTTGGCAGGTAACAAATGAAATTTACTTACTAAGGTTAAACTGTTTTGTGATGTTGTTTAGCTGCACAGATATAAAAAAATGTGACAATGGAAGAAAGTTATTTGCTCTTATGTTTTTTTTTGGGGGGGTGGCGGGGGAGACAGACATAGGAATATATTAATATACTGTGATCTTGACCTGCCTTTGAAGAAATGTTTATTCTCTGAAAGGCAAAGAACTTAATTCCTGTCTGAGTCACTCCGTTGAAATCCTATTCATGCAAGAGTTTATACAAATGGAGCTGCAGGCAGAACTGGCCTGAGGAATTCAGTGTGGTCAAGGTGGTGATGCTCAGAATAGTCTGAGGTCAAAGAAGAATGGATTCCAAGCTTCTGTCTAATTAGATGAAGGCATTGGAACTTGGTTTGAAAAGATCCTGTTGCTCTGCTCGTTTCTAGAACATCTGCATTTCCTTACTCATCCAGATTTGGGATCATTAATGCCTGATTTTTGCTGAAACCTGGGTTTCTTATACTTTAATATGAAAGCATCCTTTTGATTAAACACTAAAGCCCAAACGTAAGGATTACAGCCTAATTTTTGGACTCCATTTTTAAAAAATTATTATTTCTCAAAAAGTTTCTGAATTCCACACATATTGCAGTGTTCCCTTTAAGTCCATTTTGATAGGCCAGTTTAATTTTTTTACATACTTCAGTCCTGGTGGTACAAGGTCAGAATAATAAATTTTATACTTTTATTCTTTATGTATGAAAAGTAATATAATGCCATCATTATTTTATTACTCTGCAGTCTTTTTGTTACTACTCAACTTAAAATATTTCAGCCATCAGCATTTAGAGAAAGTTATAGATGTTGGGCACACCATAATAATTTGCCTTAAAAGACTACATTTTTTCTAGTCACCCTGCCTAGAAATGCAGTTATGGATCAAGATACTGGAGCTAGCTGAGGTGAGTTGAGAGGATGCTAAGCTGAGAATGCAGTATATTTGCACTAGTATAACCAGTGCTCTAGAGCTCCCATATTTCTGTTTGGAAATTGAGTGTATATTTTCTGTTAATTGGAAATATTTGGTTCTTTTCTAAAGACTGTGAATGAGTCTCTGATGGGTCTATGAAACTTGCACTCAAGTTTTGATTAAAAATGTCTCTGTGTTATCTGAAGGTGCTTGGCAGAAGTCAGCAAGTATAAAATAATCCCAGAGATATCAACCTAGTAGACCTTGAACTATCTGCATTGAACTTGCTTCAGTACACCTTAATGTGAATTTAAAGCAATGTATCAGAACCACTCTATATTACATGAGAGGACTCATGGTCCTCCACAGACAACCTCACAGCACTGCTCATTATCCTAGGAACTGATGTGCTAAAGCACTGTTCACATATTTTCTTCCTAAGTTTTAATTTCAATATGAAAAACTTAGCAACGAATAACCTCCTTCAACTTATATGTCAATCCCCATAGGACTCTTATCTCAATTTAAATTAATGACCTTAGTGATGATACTCGCAATTGGACCAAGCCTCACATGAGCCAGATATTTGCATATGGAATTTGATTAATCCTGCTGGATATTAGTTGTCACTTTTAATTTGGTATGATACTATTGTAGGAAGAAAATAAAAGACCACTAGTAGGCATAAGTAATGTTGATTTTCTGTTGGGTATTTAGTTTTCTTTGGCTGGGCTAGTCTCCCTCACAATGTTTGTTTAGATCAACTCAAAAAGATACCATAGACCTAAAAACTGTTCTCCAAAAGTTCAGAGATAATCACTGCACAGAAATACTTAACAAAATATTACTAGTATACAGAAAGTAGAAAAATTGGTATATGGTACCTCCTTCTAGTGGTCTGTGACTTTGTTCCTCTTAATAGAATAACATGAGTTGCATGTTACCTGTGTCCAGAGTAACAGAAAAGCCAGCAATGTATGCAAAAAGAAGTAGTACTTTTTCTGAGGCTACTTGGTCTTCTCGCATCCCAACTGAGCAAATGTACACTGATGGAGGAGTCCTGATCAGATTCGGATGTAGAACAATTAATGCCAATTTTATATTTCTGTGTTTCTTCCACACCTCTGCATTTTGGGCACACTGCAACATGTTTGTATAGGTCATAACCAGGAAAGCAAAGTGCAGCACTTGTCTTGTCCAGTAGAGACATTGACCACATGCTGCTTCCTGCTGAGCAAATCTCTGTAAAAGAGATTTGTAAAGTGAATGTAAATTGAGATATGTGCATCTCAATAAAAATAATTGAGTACCTTTGCAATAGAATAGCTGTTTAGTCTTTCCCTTCCTCCTTGAAAATCATCAAAGGAACTCACCTCTCTTCTTGGAGGTGGATTTTAGATTTTCATATCCACTGACAGAATGAATGAATGATCAATGCTTATTAAACAAACACAGTTAGAAAGGAAATATGTTGCTATTTCTGGCTGAAATTCAAAGAGAAAACATTGTCTTTGTGATTACAGAGGACTTCTGAAAAGATATTTTGCATCTCTGCAAAGGATTTAAGCTGAAGAGGAAGGCATGAATGTTAGCAGGGATATGCCAAACTCCTGTTGGACTGTGGAACAGCTCCTGTACTTTTATAAACACCCTTACCAAAGTACAGAGCTTTTTATAAATGGATGAAAAAAAGGCATTTTTTATGACTGGAAACCATAGTTTTGCAGTAGAATTTCACATATTTGTGCGATCCCTTTATTTTGTATTTCACAAGAATCTTGTACAAATTCACTGATGTTGGCAGAGTGTGTACTTCCACTCAGAGGAATCATGTGAGACATCTTTGTTCAAATTTGGGTTTCCAGAATGCACCCACAAATATCTACATGGCTCAATTATATCATAATTCTAGCACTTTTCTTTGAACAATATGATGTCTGCAATAATAAACTATTTGGGTAATATTAATGTGGGAGAATTTTAATTTTATTAAACTTTTATATTAGCAGTAAATGATTGGAAACTGGATGTAGAAAATGAATAAAATTAATAGAGCATCTTAATCGTCCAAAGTGGCTTTGCCCATTTTGTTATGGGTTAATGCCAGCAGGCAGCTCAGCACCACACAGTCACTCGCTCACTCTACCCAGGTAGGATGGGGGAGAGAATCAGGAAGGTGAAAGTGTGAGAACTCATGGGTTGGAACAAGGACAGTTTACTATGTAAAGAAAAAGCTGCACATGCAAACAAAGCAAAACAAGGAATTTGTTCATTACTTCCCCTTGGCAGGCAGATATTCAGCCACTTCCAGGAAAACAGGGTACATCATGTGTAATGATTACTTGGGAAGACAAATGCCTTTACTCAGAATTTCCCTCCCTTTCTCCTTCTTCCTCAGATTTTATTGCTGAGTGTAATGCCATATGCAGTGGAACATCCCTTTGGACAGTTTGGGTTGGCTGTCCTAGCTGTGTCCCCTCCCAGCTCCTTATGCACCCCCAACATACTTGCTGCCAGAGCAGCATGAGAAGCTGAAAAGTCCTTGATTCAGTGCAAGCATTGCTCTTCAACTAAAAGCAATGGTGTGGTGTAATCACAACTCTTTTCATAAAAAATCCAAACCTCAGCATTGTGTGAGCCTCTGTGAAGAAAATTAACTCCATCCCAGCCAAAACCTTGACAACAGGATATAGTACTGGGATATCCTCCATTTAACTAGTGAAGAACACATTACAGTCTTTTTCACTCTCTTCAGAAGATATGTGTAACAATATGGAAATGGACGTTTTATTCAGTGTGTTATATGTAAAGAAAAATACAGTGCAAATTTTGATTAAAATGTTGCTCTGTGGCCTTTCATATTAAATCTAATTTTATTTAATATTACTTTATACATGTATGCAGAAAATGGCAAACCAATATTAATAAAAGAAGGCTTATAGGAATGTGGAATGAGAGAAATAGATCCTTGACAAAATTTATTTACCTAGCTAGACTTTCATTTCAAAGTTAGCAGCACTTTGTGATACTGGTATAATACAGGGGTCTTAAAACTCTGTTAGACATTTTCAACCCACTTTAATTTATTCCATGGAAGTTTAATCCCCTACTGAACAGAGCTGGGGTGAATTTTCAAAAGTCATAATCCAGTGAAGTAAAAAATCTTTAATGACAACATAGGCAGCAGGCTTCAAGAGTTTAGTTTAAATTGTTTCTAAAAATGTAAAACGTAGGGCAAGAGTTAATAGGATATTTCATGCAGTTATATTTCAATCATTTTTCAAATCTTTATAATTTCACTTGCATCTCCACCATTAGAAATATTTGGGCTGAATTCTTGCAAATTCTAAGGCAAAAAGCAATAAACTGTAAAATGGTAATGTGAAGATTTTCACAGTGTATTGTAACTCAGTTGGTCCTTCAGTTTACAGACTACTATATGAGATAATTTAATGTTTTCTAATTTGAAAGAGAAACGATGTTTTACATGCTAAACAGTATCCAATCCACCTTAATTATATTACTAGGCAAGAAAATGAAAGCAAACTACATAATATCTTTCAATATTCATCCTTCTGTTCTTCCTGTAAAACTCTTGTTTTAGAGTTGACTTTAGTGGTGGTCAGGATTTGGCTGATAAAGAGAGAGTTCATTTATTTTCAATGTATTTAAGTAACACAGTTACAACATATTCTTATACTCTCTGTTGATTATCACCTTTGGAACTTCATAGTTCTGGAAGTACCTCTAACTCAGACCACAATTCATTTTCTTTAACTGGAAGCTCCCCTAGTACCATCCATAAACTTCTACAGCTCTCCCTGTCCTGAGAATCCAGGAAAGGGTTCCTCAGACAATTGGAATTTGAGATGTGGAACTGCTGGTCACAGATTGTTTCAGATGTTTAGTTTCAGAGAGAAACAGGCCAGTTCCTATAAATAAAATTTGTTGAAGGTTATTGAATTCATAAACACCATTCCAACTTCAGAAATCTGTGATCTTCAAGTATTTTAAGATTGAGAAGATTTTCTAATAAAATTAATATATTTTCGTCTTTGTTTTCTTTGCCAACAAAATCACCTTTTGACCAACATTGGATACATGGTACGAGACAAGATGGGCTTTTGGTTTGACTCTCTGGTGTTCTCAAGCTCTTAAATTAATTTGACAATGGCTTTTATTTATTTATTTATTTATTTAATTTTATTTTATTTTTTTCCTCTGGGAGCTACATTTTTAAAGAAAAAGAGTGGGATCTCATCTCTGAAAGACAAGAGTGACAGCAGTGCCTCTATTCACCTCTGCTTTCCAGAAAAAGGGAAGAACATTTCTTAGGGCTGATATCTAATGGCTTCCTGTTGTGACTCTGTGGTTTTGGTTCCTGGTTCAAAGTGTCCAGGCTTCTCCATGCACTTAGAGAATCCTTAATCAAACTTCAAGTTTGATTTCCACTCTGGAATTTTGTGAATGGGAATGGAAAGTCATTACAAAGAGTATACAATGAGCTGTGCTGCTACAGCTGAGAGGACAGCACTGCCAAAGCAAAGCAGAGAGAAAGGAGAAAGAGAACAATGTGTTAGGGAACTGCTGTTAGAAGAAATGTTTTCATAATCACAGTCTGATGGATTTCAAGTGCCTATCTGTGTCTTTACATCACCAAACACTTTTAAAAATCCTGTGTTTAAAATATTTGTTCTAGTCACTACTCTACAAAAAAGACACATGGAGAGTTATTTTTTAGACTTAAATACCAGTGAAAATTATTTGTATTGTCAAATAAAACCCCAAAGATAACAGAATAATACAGAGCTAACTCCCTCCAAAATGGAACCTCTGTATAGGAAATTTCCTGTATCTAAAAGGAGGAACAATACTAGCAAACATTTAAGTGGAATACGGAAAGTGTTTAAGGTCAAGTTCGGTGGGACTTTGGGCAGCTTGATCTAGTGGGTGTCATCCCTGCCTATGACAGGGAGCTTGGAACTAGATGATCTTTACAGTCCATTCCAACCCAAACCATTCTATGATTCTGAATCTACGATTCTACCTGAAAGGAAGTTGTGGGAAGCTGGGCATTGGCCTCTTCTCACAGATAACTACCAATAGAACAAGAAGGGATGGCCTCAAGTTGCACCAGGAAAGGTTCATTTTGGAAATTATGATAAATGTCTTCTTAGAAAGAGTAGTTAAACACTGGAATGGGTTGCCCAGGGAGGTGGCGGAGTCACTGTCTCCGGGCATGTTTAAGGAAAGGTTGGATGTGGTACTTAGGGATACGTTTTAGTGGGTAATATGGGTGGTACGGGGATAGTTGTACCAGATGATCTGTGAGGTCTTTTCCAACCTTAATGATTCTATGATTCTATGATTCTAAGCCTGCACACCTTGCTGTACAAGTGACATAGCACTAGCCTCCCTCCTTTATGGTATAGGTAGAAGTTTAGTCATTGGACATGACTAGTGCATTTGATAAAGGGTATTGACAGAGCAATCACTGACCTTCCAGCCTGCAGCCTTTGTGTTCTCTCCATGGCAAACTCATTAAGTAATATGAACTGTAGGTCAGTGTTATCTTGCATACCCTCAGGCATGCGAGATGATGGACATTTATTCAATCCTTGAGGGTCCATCAATAGCTAATTGAGGTAGATGATGTAGTTCATTCTGTTTCTCTCTTTTTATTAATTGTGAAATAAGCCGAGAAGGATACTTTGTACCTACCACCTAAATTCCATACAAGTGAGGTGGTAATTGAGGTGATTCCCACTCTAGATCATGAACTGGGCTAGTATAGAATATGTTCTGAGACTTTTGTAAACTGTGGTGGCAGTCTGCCACTTCCTTTCTTCAGTCTGTTAACATTCACAGAGCTTGTGGCAGTGACTACAGTCAACATGAATGCAAGGGAGAGGAAATGAGACTAAAACAAAATCACAGTTCTGAGGTATTCTTATTGGAAACCAGCCACTGAAGGTGTTCTGTCACCTTTACATTTCTTGAAAATTATTTGAAAATTATTAGTTTTCAGACTTATCTATAACAGATAACTTACATTGTGTAAAAGAGCACTGTAAAACTGTAATTTAAGTATTTTTCTTTTGCAGAACAACAAATTGCAATATCTTAATACTTAATGATTATCATATTTTAAGAATTATATCGCTAAAGAGTTTAACATCAGTGCCAGGGAAGCTCATGGAGCAGATTATCTTGGGTGTCATCATGCGGCAGTTGCAGGGCAAGCAGGCGATCAGGCCTAAACAGCATGGGTTTACGAAGGGCAGATCCTGCTTGACGAACCTGATCTCCTTCTATGACAAGGTGACACGCTTAGTGGATGAGGGAAAGGCTGTGGATGTGGTCTACCTTGACTTCAGTAAGGCATTTGACACCGTCCCCTACAGCATTCTCCTCAGGAAACTGGCTGCTCATGGCTTGGACTGGTGTACACTTTGTTGGGTTAAGAGCTGGCTGGATGGCCGGGCCCAGAGAGTTGTGGTGAATGGAGTCAAATCCAGTTGGAGGCCAGTCACTAGTGGAGTCCCCCAGGACTCGGTACTGGGGCCAGTCCTCTTTAACATCTTCATCGATGATCTGGACGAGGGGATTGAGTGCGCCCTCAGCAAGTCTGCAGATGACACCAAGTTAGGTGCGTGTGTCGATCTGCTCGAGGGTAGGAGGAAGGCTCTGCAGGAGGATCTGGATAGGCTGGACCGATGGGCTGAGGCCAACTGTATGAAGTTCAACAGGACCAAGTGCCGGGTCCTGCACCTGGGGCACAACAACCCCAAACAGAGCTACAGGCTGGGAGATGAGTGGTTGGAGAGCTGCCTGTCAGAGAAGGACCTGGGAGTAGTGGTTGACAGTCGGCTGAATATGAGCAAGCAGTGTGCTCAGGTGGCCAAGAAGGCCAACAGCATCCTGGCTTGCATTAGAAACAGCGTGGCCAGCAGGTCCAGGGAAGTGATTGTCCCCCTGTACTCAGCTCTGGTGAGGCCACACCTCGAATACTGCGTTCAGTTTTGGGCCCCTCGCTACAAGAAGGACATGGAGGTGCTCGAGAAAGTCCAGAGAAGGGCAACAAAGCTGGTGAAGGGTCTGGAGAACAAGTCTTACGAGGAGCGTCTGAGGAAGCTGGGACTGTTTAGCCTGGAGAAGAGGAGGCTCAGGGGTGACCTTATTGCACTCTACGGGTACCTGAAGGGAGTCTGTAGTGAGGTGGCGGTTGGTCTATTCTCCCACGTGCCTGGTGACAGGACGAGGGGGAATGGGTTAAAGTTGCGCCAGGGGAGGTTTAGGTTGGATATTAGGAAGAACTTCTTTACTGAAAGGGTTGTTAGGCACTGGAATAGGCTGCCCAGGGAAGTGGTTGAGTCACCATCCCTGGAGGTCTTTAAAAGGCGTTTAGATGTAGAGCTTAGGGATATGGTTTAGTGGAGGACTTGTTAGAGTTAGGTCAGAGGTTGGACTCGGTGATCTTGGAGGTCTCTTCCAACCTAGACTATTCTGTGATTCTGTGATTCTGTAAATAAGGAAGTGTCACCATTGGTTTATTAGTGCCCTCATCTTTCTGTGGGTATGAATTTTCTAACTACCCTTTGATTATTTGTATGCCAGAGCTGTGGTCAGGTAGCCATGTTTTCCTTCTAGCAAGAGCCATTTGAAACAAACAATATTATCAAAAGTAAAGCAAGAAATATGCAGAATTGAAATAGCATAAAGCAAGCTTTTCTGAAAACTCGGGTAAATCTACTCAAAATTACCATGAAAGTTCAGAAAAGAACTACTGAAAGTTACTGAAAAACAAGCAAACAAACAAACAAACAGAGAAATAATATATAGCTGAGGAAACTAAAAATATTTGGTAGCTGGGGAGAATCTAAGGGACTATCACATGTTTGCCCTGTTCTTGCTTTTCTTGAGGCTTTTCATAGCTGTATTTGGAGGCAGGACACTTCTAAATGACTTTTTGGTCTGATCCTGCATAGTCATTTCTGTGTTCTCTTTTGATACAGTAAATTAAGACAAACTGTCCCATTTGTCAGATTCATTTGAGTTTGCACATTTTGATCAACAAATCCACATGCTTATTCTCTGCTGGTCATACAGCAAAAAGAATTGAATGTTGGAAACAGAGTTCTGTTTATATGAAGTAGTACTGTGTGTGGTTGTGGTGGTTTTACCGTGCTAGGCAGCTGAACACCACAACCGCTCTCTCACTCCCCTCCTCAGATGAGGAGGGGAAGAAGTAAAGGAAAGAACAGCTCATGGGCTGAGATAAGGATAATTTAATTAAAGGAAAAAATAATTATTAAGGAAATATTATTATTAATTAAACTATTTAACTAAAGGGAAAAAGGGAAAGGGGAAAAGGGAGGGGGAGAGGGAAAAAACAAAACAAAGCAAAACAAAACAAAACAAGTAAAGGCTATGTGGAAGTGCAGAGGAAAGAAATTACTATCTACTTCCCACAAATGAGCGATGCTTGAGCACGTCCTTGAAGCAGGGCCTCAATGCACGTAGCCAGTGTTCGGGAGGAGGACAGACGTCTTCACAAGGAGAGCCCACCCCTCCCCTCTTCTTCTTTTTGCCACATTTTATTGTTGAGTGTGACATCATATGGTATGGTATCCCTTTCGTTGGTTTAGGTCAGCTGCCTTGGTGACGTTTCTCACCTTTTTGCCCACCCCCTAGGAGGGTTAGAGAGAGTCCTGATGCTGTGCCGGCACTTCTCAGCAGCAGACACAAGACTGGTGTGATACCACTGCTGTTTAGCTACAAGTGCAGAGCACAGCACTGTATGGGCTGCTGCAGGGAAAGTTAACATCCCAGCCAGACCCAGTACAGTGGTATTCTACTTTTGTCCTCCCTTTCTCACATATAATTTTTGTAATCATTTGTAACAGCTGCAAGTCCATCACTGTTTTATTTTCCTCTGTTATAATCATTTCTCTATCAAAATTAATTCTCAATTTCTATGTGAATGGTCAAATATCTGTAGAATATTGGCTTTGACTTATCTGGAAATGGTTCATTAGATAAAATAGATCCATGCCACTAGTGACTTCGTATGGTGTGTACACAAGTATAGGAATAAAAATTGGTGAAAACAGTATAGTAAACTAGGTCCAGATTTTATTCCACCTAACAGGAAGAAGCAGGATAAAACAGGATTAAAGTAGGAAAAATAGATTCAGCAAAAAATTTCTGAGTGCCATCCTGCCTTGATAATAGTCCAGCTTACAGCTATGTAAATCAGCACTGTTCTATCAATGCTGAGCTATCTGACAGAGGAAAGGAAATTCTAAATTCTTGTATACAGAGCACATACTAATGCAGTGCTGCCAAATTCTTACAGTGCTATGCCAGCAAAACTGATCTTGGTTTTGATTAGTTATTTACCTGAAGAGAGAGATTTTCTACCTTGAGTATTAGATTGTTTACATTTTCATTTGCCCTCAAGTAGTCATACATTCAGAGGAATAAATACATAATTTCTAAGCCAATACTGTAATTATAGGTAATGAACTGAATAAAAAGAAAACAGTGAGAAATCAAGAGATATTCTGTACCTGTTTGAATTATTATTATTTTTAATCTCAGATTTATCAGTCAAATTAATGTTAATACAGCTATGGTATATTTTAACCTCAGATGAGAAGAGGGACTAAATCACCACTTGAGACCTTGATGGCTTCCTAATATGACTTTCCAACTTTGTTTTCTCTGTTTCAAATATTTAAATTTGACCTGACTAAGCATTCAGAATTGAGTCTTGAAAGAGAACACCAAGCTTTTTTGAGACAAATACCTATCCTTTAGGAAGTCCTAAATGAGCTACACATATTCATTAAAACACATCTAATGAAGCTGAAGTTCATCATGAAAATTTCTTCAGCCTCAAAAAGGAGGATACAGAATGAATGGAATGTTTTATTTTAATGGAATTAAAATTTGGAACTAAATTATGGATCAGTTCTTGTTTATTTATTTATTTATTAGTGATGCTTTGGCATATTGTGCCCAGTGTCTTTGCTTTTGCCTAGAAACTCAAGAAGAATGGGACAGCAATTTGTCATTCATTGAAAAAGTTACCAGGCAATCAGTTTCCTGTGCCTTTTTTTGAGATCAGTAAGCTTTACAAGGTAGTGGAAATTTGTACTTTACATTAAAAATACAAGACTGGAACAAAAGGTCAGTCTCCTAGTCTTAGTGAGTGCTTTTCCAGTGACATTTGTAGTATGGGCTAAGCATTCCCATATTTTTTTGTCCTTACTCTTGTTCTATATGTACACTGCTGACATCATAATCACTCACTTCTAGGTATGCTGGCACAGGAACTACCCCTCCTCAGCCCTTTTGCAACATTGATATATTGCACTGTACTGGGCTAAATTTTTCAACAGTCATGTGTATTTTATCATTGTTACTTTAATAGAATAAAGCTTAAAGCTACCAATGAAGACTGGGAGACTACCATATAAAGTTCCGTATACATTGTAAAAGTCTGGACCCTGAACACTTCAACCAACAGAAGCTGAAATAACACTTATTTTTGTACAGTGAAATGTGTTACTTGCCAACTCTATACAATTATACAATCTAAATATAGAGAAAAATACCCATACTCATCCCAATCCTATATAGACTTGAACAGTTCCAGTGAACTGTTATTTTAAAGAAGGTAAATAATCCTGGGCAAGGCATTTCAGTTTGGGAGTGACAGTTGGCTTTGGAAGAGAAGACAACTCTTCATAGAATCATAGAATATCCAGAGTTGGAAGGGTCCTGTTAGGATCATCAAGTCCAACTCCTCGCACTGCACAGGTCTACCCAAATGTTTAGACCATGTGACTGGCACAGTCAATCTAGACCATGGCACAGTCAATCTCTTCTTAAATTCAGACAGGCTCAGTGAAGTGACTACTTCACTGGGGAGCCTGTTCCAGTGCGCAACCACCTTCTTGGTGAAGAACCTCCTCCTCATGTCCAGTCTGAACTTCCCCTGCCTCAGCTTCACCCCGTTCCCGTGGGTCCTATCACTGGTGTTTATGGAGAATAGGTCACCTGCCTCTCCATTCCCCCTCATGAGGAAGTTGTAGACCACGATGAGGTCCCCCCTCAGCCTCCTCTTCTCCAGGCTGAACAGGCCCAGTGACCTCAGCTGCTCCTCATATGTCTTCCCCTCTAGGCCCTTCACCAACGCTTGTTACAGTGAATTGGTTGGTAAGGGAGCATCAGTATGTTTCTGAATTATATACATGTATACTCAAGGAAAAACACAAAAGCTACCACAGAATTTTGGGTGCTCAGTGTTTTAACTCTATCAGACATTTTCAATCAGCACTTTTTTTCATGCCTTGCTAAAATGGGTCTAAACTGTTTTTCACATGAGTAAGTGCAAAATCTCATGGATCTGTACAATCTTTCTTGTATTATTGCCGACTTATGGTTGGAAAGAAGAGAGAGAGAAGAAAATTGTAGATTAGTTCATGTGAAAATAACTGCTACATTTGCAGAAATTCCATTACGCAGCAATGCTCTGTATTATTGGGTGTGTAAGTCTCTGAGGATACATATAGCTACTTTCTATAGTACAGAGTACACAAACAGTATATGAAAAAGCAGTTGGCTGGAAAATGTTAGTGAAGAGCAATGAATTCTAGAGCTTTTTTTATTAACCCTCATGGGCTGTTTTTTTCCAGTGCTTACATAGACACTTGACTAGGGAGGGCAGGTTCAGGCCTTTAATCATGGAAGCAGACAGTTACCCACACTGAAAATCACAGAGGTCTCAGGGCTAACTGCATGACCAGAAGCCTTTTAGGTATTACAAAATCAATGACAGTAACAATCAATTGTATTTGTTAGGTGAGGTATGAAGCAGTACAGCATGCATGGGATCTGAATCATCCATTTCCATCAAATATACTGCCTTTCAAGAACACAAATATATTGGATCAGTCAGCAACTCTTTCAGAAAATACTTATTTTCCTCTGCATTTAGTTTTACACAGCTGAAAAAAGCAGACCTTCTTTTTAAGTAGTTTTTATACTGTTACATTTTGTTATATTGAAATTGTAGTATAATCGTATGAAATGTAAATCATTGGATGCAGAAAGCAAAATAAAGGAAAAGGAAGCTCTAAAGAAAGAAAAATACAGTGGGTAGCAATCTGCGTCCTACCTACAGATTGCAGGTATACTAGCTCTACTAGCTAACTGCTAGACTCATACCAGGTTGACAGATTCTTACTAGATAGGCACATTTTTCCTTTTAACTACATTTCTCCTCTTATTTTGAACTCCTTCCCCATATGCCATTGCAAAATTATATTTTGAGTTTTTTTTCTCTCTCCCTGTGATGTCTTCATTGCTGCTTCATTAACCATCACACCATCAGTGTATTTCATTACAGCTTCTCTCCTGGTTCACTGTGTGATGCTAAAATGCATCTACAAACTGCCTATCAAAATTCTAGAGTATGTTTATCCTTCCTTCAGTACAAAGGAGGAGAAAGTCATCCCTTTGGCAAGATCTTATAGAAAAACCATATTTTATCTGTTATTGTTACTGTCCCCTCAACCTGAAGTGCACTGAGGAGGTATAGTAAGGGATGTGACAGAATTGTTTACCTATTTGTTTACTGTAAAAGTTTGGGGGCATACCTCATATCTGATTAGGGTGTTAAGAAAGCTTAAACTGATTTTATGTGTGTGCCTTCAACTGACCTTGAAAGAGTGTTGAAGCTAATGAATATATGCTTCAATTCCATGATTGTTAAGAAATGAAAAGGCCATGTAATAGATAACCTCTGTGACATATACTTGCAGTTGTACCAGTAGGAAGGGGCCATGGATTAAATAATTTAAATAGTAGCTGTTTTCCATTGTGTTTCTTGGATTGAGAATACACCTAATACATTTTTAAGTGAAGAGAAAGATATAACTTGAAGATATGAAAGAAGCATGTAACTCAGTGCCAGAACACAGTCATAAAGCAGACATTTTCAGAATGTGCTATGTAACCATGGACAGGGAAATAAGAAACTCAGTGGCTTCTTCAGACCAGTTCTAATATTAAAAAATGTGGCAGCATGTCTTGTGTGAGTTTTTAAGGGAAAAGTTTGTAGGTTCATTCCTGTCAACCTGCTGTCCCCAGCCAATTCTAGCCATCCTTTCTACCTTCCATCAGAGCTCACCTGTGTCAGACAGGTGTAAAGATGCATCTGTTCTCTTTTTCCACACAAACAAGGCAAAAAGAAAATAAATAAGGTAAAATTGCTCTGACACTGAATTCTGTGAAAAACAATCTCTGAGTTTTATGATTTTTAGGAACTCGGTGTAGGGTTCTCTCTCTCTCTCTCTCTAAATAAAAATGTGATTTGTAAGATTTCCTTTTATTACTACTTTCAGATAGGTGGCCATATTTTTCTTGAAAATATGCAAACAGGTCTCTGTCTTGCAGAGACCACTGGTTTGGGGAGGAAGATGTGAAGAAAGAAGTCGAGTGAGGAAGGAGAAATACATATCATACTAGATACAGACAAGGCAAATCAGTAGTTAATCTGTAAAGGAGCATGAGTGTGACTCCTCTTGCATTAATTGAGGTAAAGCTTACCGTATGTTTATTGCTGTCAAAGCAACTCATTAAAACTTTCATTCCATTATTTATTCTTTAGTTGTTACTGAAGGTCCCAGTTAAGACTACAGACCAATGTGTTCTTGTAAAAGGGGTAGGAAAATTATATCGCTATTACTTGTTTTATAATGACATGGAATCTGAGCATGGTCAAGTTGGCACCAGCAAGACAGGATATTGACAGTGAAGTCCAGGGGCAGCAAAGAAAAATGGATGTGCCTCTGATGGTGGAAAACACATCCACTGTGCAGAGGGAATATTCAAGAAAGAGTACTTCACTCTGAGATGAGAAGTGGCCAGTGAAAGCCACATACACACTGGAGGATGACATGGCTGTGTACCTTAGTTTTTGCAGTAATTAATTACTTACTCATCACTTAAGGGCATCATAACAGAGGTAACTTACAGGCTGAAGAATTAAATGAATAGTCAGAATTATTTCTGAAGGCCAGTGTAAAAGATTGCCAAAAAAGTATTAAATAATAACTACTTGGAAAGAAGTGGAAAATAGACATTTGTGTTTTATATTACCTGAGTACAGAGAATATAATTATTTCTCAAAAAAAAAAAAATCTTATGATTTTGAAATTTGCTCATTGTATCACGTGGAAATGATGGATTTTCTATTACATATCTCAACATATCCTTTCTTTCTTCCTCTCTTCATTATTTTTCAGGTTACCTGTGCAAATTTAACAAATGGAGGAAAAACAGAACTTCTAAAATCAGGAAGCTCCAAATCCACACTAAAGCACATATGGACAGAAAGTAACAAAGACTTATCCATCAGCCGACTGCTGTCACAGACTTTTCGTGGAAAGGAAAATGATACAGATTTGGACCTGCGATATGATACCCCAGAAACTTATTCTGAGCAAGATCTCTGGGACTGGCTGAGGAACTCCACAGACCTGCAAGAGCCTCGACCCAGAGCAAAGAGACGGCCCATTGTCAAGACTGGGAAATTCAAGAAAATGTTTGGCTGGGGTGATTTCCATTCCAACATCAAGACTGTGAAGCTAAATCTGTTAATAACGGGGAAAATTGTTGACCATGGCAATGGGACGTTTAGCGTTTACTTCAGGCATAACTCCACTGGTCAAGGGAATGTATCTGTGAGCCTAGTGCCCCCTACAAAAATAGTGGAATTTGACTTGGCACAACAGACAGTGATTGATGCCAAAGATTCCAAGTCCTTTAACTGTCGAATTGAGTACGAAAAGGTTGACAAGGCTACCAAGAACACACTCTGCAACTATGACCCTTCAAAAACCTGTTATCAGGAGCAGACCCAGAGCCATGTGTCATGGCTCTGCTCCAAGCCCTTTAAAGTAATCTGTATTTACATTTCCTTTTATAGTACAGATTATAAACTAGTACAGAAGGTGTGTCCTGATTACAACTACCACAGTGACACACCCTACTTCCCTTCAGGGTGAGGATGAACACGTGTCTGAGACTGAAGCCTGGGGAATAAAAGAGGTCATATGACAGGGCTGTAACCTCAAGGAGGAAGGCCACATCTATTGCCTGGAATGTGTCTACCTGCTGCTGCTGATGTCAAATGGCTGCAAATATGTTAATGGAAAACAATCTAATGTAATTTTTACCCAGCCAGCTCCATGTATCAATCTAGTTGTAAATCACTATGGATTTAAAATAAAACCATACACATACACAGAGACACATACTCTTCAGCTCACATCTATTGAGATTCCTGTTAAGGGAGATTTCATTGTCTGATATCTAAGGTTTCAAGATAACCTGTCATCAAGCAAAATGGATTAACTAGACAGAGAATAGTTTCTAACACAGACTGTTATGGAAATCTCTTTGAAAATCCTTTGAATACATGCCAATCAATAATCCCCACTCATGCATTCTACTGCTTGGAGTAGCTGTACTGGTAAATAATACTGTAGGAGTAAATACTTGTTAAAATGGGAGAAATGTGTGTCTAGCATTCACTATTCCTTATTACAAGAACACAGCAAAACATCATGACTTTTTTTCCAGCATACAGTAGGCACATTCGAGGTGGCGTTAGGTGGCTCTTTTTCCATGGAATGAGCCTGTTACTAGTAAAGATGGGCAAACATTTGGAATTTACATGTGGGCAGACATTCTGGTTTCATGTTTCTCTGACTCTTTATGTTCTGATTCTTTAAACCTGGTTGAGTTTAGGCAAGCTAAGCTATTTTAAAACCCTTCAGCTGATTTCTAGGAAGGAAGATGCCTGGCGGAGAACATGTAAGTTATAAGTGGCTGTCTTATCTTTATTACAAAATATTGTAACAAATTCAATATCCTAGTCTTCATTTGTATGAATGGTTTGTATTGTACATAATTTAACCAGTGTTATTTGAGCTGCTTATTAATATTAACTTGTAATTGTCTCTCTGCTTGTTATTGGTTAAAAACAATCAAGGAAATGAGGAATCCATTTTATCAATGTAGCTGTAAACTCCATTAAAAGACAGAACTATGTACAAAGCATTTATTCAGCTAAAGTATTGTTGAAAGCTATACATATACAACATTACAGTCTGTCTGTATTTAGATATTTTATTTCCAGACAAAAAATGAACTGTACATAAAAATAAAACGTCTTAAAGTTGAGTTTCAATATGTATTGTGTAGATAGTAGTTTAAATGGTTCTGAAAAGTGGATAATACTCCACATCTGATGTGGTTTTCAGTCTTGTCTCTTTACATATGTACATCTATATATTTATAACTCTGTGTGAGGGCATGTCTGTTTGGGTACATATACATGTGTGTGCGTGAGTGTGCGAATACATGTAGACATATATGAAGAGGATATAAAAACTTCTCAGGCCCTTTTCCTATCAAGCAGATATCATTACTGTGAAGGGTCTAGATAACTTAAGTGGAAGACCCCACTCAGATGAGAAATTACCGGAACAGGGCATTTTTAAAAATGATTCATTATTGCTTAGAAGTGGGGAAACTTTGCCTTATTTTTAGCCTCCTCTGAAGCACTGTTCTCTCTTTATGGAATGAAGATATCCCTTTTTATGGAATGAGGGAATTTTCTTCCTATGAACAAAAAGCTCATCTTTATTATATTTTTGGTGTGTATGGTTGCATACTTTACCCCCGCCATCCAGATAACCATCAACTATAACAAGTCCATCCCTAAAAGAAGGCTGCCCAAAGAAGAAATCAGCATTTCAGAATTATCCTTCCTGGCAATGCTTCCTTCCCTCACCCACCCTTATCCCCTGGTTCTGTGCTCTTCTGTCAAAGCTGTGAAAGCAGATATGGGTCAGCTTCCAAATACGCACAATATCATGAGCAACTTCTCCAAAGTCCCAATAAACACTCTATCAATATTTCAAGAAGTGAGAAGTTGAAACAACTTCCAGTTGTGGACCTCTGTTGCTGAAACATGCAGAACTTAAATGAGAATGAAACAAAGCAAATGGATAACTTTACTGACAAGTATATATTTTCCAGTGAGGTACAAGTAGGAGAGGAGACTTACATATTATTAATGCTTTGGCTCCTTTGAACCAATATGCTTGTGGGGATTATTTCTTCATTATATTTGACTTTTCCCCAAACAACCTTGTGTCGCTGGATCTTATATAGATTTGGAGAAAGAAATGGTCCAAGCCATACAGTCCAGATTCTGATCTCATTCAGGAATATTCTTAGCTACAGTATATATATATATTTCTTTAACAGGATCTGTGATTCTACAAGTAATGTTTTCTCATTTGTGCTGTATGGAAAGTAATAATTCTGAACATAAAACACAAAACTAATTTGTGCTATGACTAAGAGTAAAATCTTGGCTCCATTGGAATCACTGGGATTTTACTATTTAGTTCAATAGGGTGCTAATTTTCATTTAATAATATAAGAATTCCAGTGTTAAATATGATTAGCAATCTATATTATGACTGAGCATTACATGTGTGATTTCTCATTTATATTTCTGAAAAGTGGATGTGAATGACTACTACCGGTACAGCTTTGTTATTATTATTATTTAAAAAAAAAAACAAACAAAAAAAACTGTTAAAAATATGAAGTATTTATATTGTGATCATATACATATATATATATATATGTATGTATACCAACATTTCCAGAAACATCAATACACAGTGGAATTATTTATCATGTAATGTTTCTGATTCTTCTGATTGTGGTAGCTGGTACTTTATCTGCCTCTGTCACAGCCAGTCATGATATTTTTCAGTCTTAAGCCTTAGAATAACTTGCTGTTCCTCATAAGTCCTCTTGAGCTTGAACTTGGAAGAGTAGTTTTGGTTTTCTGTTTGTGAAACAGTGATCTAATATCATAACATATAATGTGTTATTAGCTGTTGGTTCATTACAGTTCTTTCAGTCTCTTTGGGAAATATTTTCTGTTTGAAAGAAATTTTCTGTTCAGTGTTCTTCAATGTTGAAGAACACTGTTGGTTTTGCTAGGTGAAAAAGGAATTCCACAAGCATAAATATATTTAATTCAGTTAAACAATGTGCATATGGGTATCTGGGTCTTGTACGTGAACAATGCCTTAATGGAGCCCTAGGTCAGGCAAATGTTGTCTCACTATATCTCACCAATTCTAGACATAATAAAGATGTATAGCTCTAAAGGTATATTTTTAGGATTAAATAAGGTTGAGGTATTAATTTTTAAGAGATGAAGAAAGAGTTTTTTTTTTGTTTGTTTTTGTTTTTTAATTTAAAGCATACTTTGTATTATTTTCACTACATAGAGAGGTCACAAATGTGGATATTTTAATGAAACCAATTATTCATGTTGCAAAAGTACATGGATCAGTCATATGAGTAAAGATCAAAGTATTAAACTTGCGGATCAGTAATAGAACTTATGTATCGTCTTCTGTGTTTTGAGACAAGGAATCTGGGATACCAGAAACAGGTGGTTTTACACTGCAATTATCCCAGATCAAAGTTCTAAACAGTGCTAAAAGGCTGAAAGACATTAACTTGTTAATTATATCAAAATACTTTAGCACGGGACAGAAAATACTTCCCTCCGTATGAAGTCACTCATAATGTATTATCCCTTTCTCCCTTTTCCCCCAAGTTTGCATGGATAGTAAGCAAAATAGTAAGTTTATATTTAAAACAACTCTTATCTTTCAAAGTTTCCCTTACATAAAAAAGTATGATGCCAGAAACTGCTGAAATTCACTATACCTTTGAACTAAGTAATATTCAGACTCCATATATAGGAGTTCAGAAGGGAAGTCTTGTAGTGTTCTGGTATAAATTAGCCTAGAGATTTAAGTAATGCTACACTAAGGTGTTTACTTGGAGTGCAGTGTTAATGTGATTAAATCATTGCATCTTCATACTTTCTCTGACTCCTATGCTGTAACATAGAATCCATTAGAAATATCACAGACTGCTCTGAAAACTATGTGTTCAAAGACTGTGGATGAAAAGAAGGATTATACCTGCTTTTATGTGGACAGCAAGACCTACCTAAAGCTTAGGCATCTTATCTAAGGAATTACTCTTCACCACCTGAACCATATGGAACTGTGTGTCTACCATTCCAAAGACCTTAAATGGCTGCATCAAATAACTTTGTTATAATACAGAAATATGTAGCTACTTTACATACTCAGAGTTTTGATGCAAAGAACTCCCAATTTTCAAAACAGTGTACTTCAGATTTCTTGTAAACCATATGTGTGTAAATTTTACATATATAATTTATGAAATTAGTTTTTTAAGAAGTATGAACAATTCTCAAAAAAGTACTATTTTTCAATGCTTCTATATATGTCAATGAAACATAAGCATTCTTGACCCTTTTCAAAACTTCTGATCCTAATGTATGTCTGAAATTCATGAGAAGTGAAGTAACTGATTCACTTTGTACAAGTATTCAAAAGGTGAAACCTTGATTATAATGCATAATAAAGTCCTTTGGTGATTTTCCCTGTTACTGCTTTAATGTATAAGTACTATACCCATAAGTATTATATAGCATATATAAGTATATATAAGTATACCCATAAGTATTCTGACACTGGAAGCACAGACTACTGCCTAATAAAACCTCTTTTTTTTTTTTTTTTTCCTATTAATAAAGAATTAGCAGTCTTACTGAACCCATGCTAAAATTCACATATGAATTATTATTATTTTTTTAAAATAAATTTGAGAAAGTCAGTATCTATGGATAAGTTTAACACTTATTGCTGATTATGAAAGGAGCAATCATTAAGATTAAAGTCACTTTAAATATAAATAAATTGCAGGACTTTGGAAATATTATGTTCACTTGGGTAGTACACACCAGATAATATAGTCTAATACACATAGCATGATCTCTCAAAAAGGGTTGGTGAACCATATAGGTAAAATAAAATCTTTTTTTTTTTTTTTTTTTTTTTTTTTTTAGTTTATAAATTCCCTATTAATTGGCTGAAATTCTGTCATTACCCAAACTAAGAGGGAGATCACTTTGTTTTGTGAAGTTTGTTTTCTCATTGGAATGTTAATATTTCTGTGATTTTAATTTTTTTGTTTGTTTGTTTATATTTTAATTCTGTTCAAAGGTCGTAGGTCTCTACTTCAGCTTAGGCTGATGCACACAGCATGGTACACATTTTATAAACCATTTGTTTTTTAGTTTGTTTTTTAAGGTGCGCTTTAGATCAGGAGCAAACCAAAGACTCACATGAAATTTGTTTCTGAGAGCTTCAGTCCCATTGTCAAAGATTTGAGAAGGTGGAGACTGTGTGAAGTGTATTCCTTGTTCAACGTATACCTCAGCCCTGTAGCAAGTAGAGTTATTGCTGTGAGGAAGGCTTTAGTAATGTGAAATGAACTTCTGTCTGTTGGTAATGGGAAGTAGAGGGACTAAAAAAATTCATAAAGGTTGAAATACACTGGTGAAATTGTGAAAATTAGCCATTCCAAAAAGTAAGATACTTTGTCCAGTACTTTATGGAAGAACTACTGCATTCCTGGGGCAAGACCAGTGTACTTACAAATCTGTTCATCCTAGAGAGTTAAGTTAATCTAGAATTGGCAAATGCATAAATAGCATGATACATTCAATTCATCATTTAGGTCACTGCAAATTTAAAATAAGATGCAAAAGACTAAGGAACAGGCAACCTAAATGAGATAACATATGGAGAATAAATAAAAAGTCATATTAATTCTTACAGTGTCCAATAGTTATAATTGTGGTGATTTTTATCATGCCATATTTATGAAACATCTTTGAATTTCTTGGGTGCAAGTAAGTACTTTGTTTAGTCATAGAGCAGGGAGGTCTTAGAAATAAAGATGGAAATTTTTGCAAAGAAGTTCCAACAATTGCAACATACTCCCTCCAAATATTCTGGACTGATCAGATGGCAAATTTTGGTAAACATTATATTTAACTTTGTATAGGGGGGTGCATGGAGACCAGTGAAGACAATATTACTGCTTTGTTATCAGGTACACATGAATGGCCTCAGCATTCCAACCCTGCTCTCCTTAAGATCTGAACCTTGCCAAGACTGAGGCTATAACCCATGGAGACAATTTGGTGCCAGTGAATCTTCAGATGTAACTTAACAATTTTTCAGTTCTGTCAGTACTTTAAACACTGCTGAAGAAAACAAAACCAAAACCAACCAAACAAAAAACAGGTATTTTATATCACAGGGACATAACTGTGTTTTGTTCAGTAGTGAGAAATTGTTTAAAGTAAGTGATTTATAACACCTAGTACTAAATTAGTACTAATAAAGATATTATATAAAAATGCAAACATTCAAAAATCAAGTTATAAAGTATGTCTTTACCTCAAATATATAGAATCTATACATGAAACATTATTTTGCTCAGTTTCTCTGCCCACTATTATGTGTGGGGATATTCTGTTTAGTTATATGATAAGTCTACTTTGGAGAGATATATTTTCAATACTTATAGTGAGAAAAATGTTTAATAATACCACTTTTGTGCAGAAATCTGTATAGGAGTTTCAAGACATATATAATATTCCTGATGAAATCGAGTGGGATTTATTGTCAATAGACAACAAAGTTCAATTTTACCACTAACACTTAGCTTACAGAACAATTATTGCTGATGGTGAAAAAAACGGAAATAATAAAGTTTGACTCATAGGGGCTGTGGTGATTTTGAAGTCATGATAGGTTGTTCTTCTTCTTCGTCTTCTTCTTCTTCTTCTTCTTCTTCTTCTTCTTCTTCTTCTTCTTC
>NC_048894.1:27461412-27483532 GCF_011077185.1 Oxyura jamaicensis
TTCTTCTTCTTCTTCTTCTTCTTCTTCTTCTTCTTCTTCTTCTTCTTTCTCATAATAATAATAATATGGTCCTTATGGGTCCCTTCCAACTCGGGATATTCTATGATTCTATGAAATTATTATTGTTATTATTATTATTAATAATAACTTTTTAAATGCAAAGCTCTAGGAAAGGCATTTAACTAGCAGTTTTTCATTTTAACCCTCCAAGTGTGATGTTCATTCATAACTGTTTGAAAGGGACTGCTATATAGGTACGTGACATTAAGTGCACTTGTCTTTATTTTCTTAATGACATGTAAGTTATCCCTAGTTAAAAATGCAGGCAGTCAGTAGACACAACCTGTGTGTCAATGAGACTTTAAGAAGGAAATTCCTGAATGGGTCTGCCATGACCTGAAAGCAATTAATGGAAACGTTTAGTTGATGAAATTTAATGTTAGTTCTAGTCCTTCAGAAAACAAGAGTAATGAACTCAATTTGCTGCAAACTTTGGACTGTGTTTTTCTCAGAGATCAATAGTGTTTTTCAGGAGTAACTCCACCCTTATTTTGGGATAATACTCTCTTCTCTGCATATCGACTTACATATTGGCCATGATCAAAACTCTTACAGTGAAAAACAGTTTTTACATAATATCTCTCCATAACATCGGAAGTACTATTTTCTCATTTTCTAACATTGCTCTACAAGTATCAAACAAGTTTTTACTTTTTTTTTTTTTTTTTTTTTTTTTTTCTGAACAGATTATGCTAGTATTTAATTTAGATCCTTGCAGAAGGCTTTTGCTTATTTTGAGTTAAAAGCATTCATTTCTTTGTTCATAGGAATCATACAAATTTTCTCCATCTAGGTTGCATAAATATTACCTGTGCAGTTATCTTTCATTAACCATTCCAAAAGAACTCTGTTCATCTTTTTAGAACAAATCCTATTTCCTCAACATCTCTTGGAGTTAAACACTACAAATGAATTCAGGATGTCAGTTAGAATCCCAAAGATAGAGGGCCTCATCTTTTATTTTTTAAAGAAATTTCTCCATGTGCATAGTTCCAATGGTCTCTCTCAAGTCTCAAACTGTAAAAAGTGACTTATAATGAGTTCTCCACTATTAATTCTAATAAAACTGGCAAGACTTAGTTATGTTGCTTAGTTTTATTGCCCCTCCCTTTCTCTTTGCACCTTATATTCCCTCTCTCTCCCCCCTCCTACTCTCTCTCTCCCTCCTACTCTCTCTCCCCCCCACACTTTCTCCCTCCCTCTCCCTCTCCCTCCCCCTCTCCCAATCCCTCCCCCTCTTTCTTTTCCTCTCCCTCTCCCTTTCCCTCTCCCTCTCCCTCTCCCAATCCCCCTCTTTCTTCCTTTTCTTCTTCTTTTTCCTCTTCCTCTTGTAGAACCGGAATGTCTCAAGGTTAGGAATGAAAGTAATAAACACATTTCTTCCTGCTCCTGTTGTTGACCTGCTCATGTACCCCTCAGGATGATAGACCTCAATATTTTCAAAAGTTGGTATTGAAAATAACCTTCATTGTAAATGCATCATTATCTCCTTCCAAATCCCCATGAATGAAAAGACTTATCAGGAGGTTATATTTATAGCATTCTTTTACATCTTCAAAAGCTATTAGCAGACTTAGCTATCAGTCATAGATTTTCTAAACAGTCCCAGTTCTTCTAACCTCCCCTTATAGGTCATACTTCCTCAATCTTGTAGAGTATTTGAATGTATTCCTACAAGCACTCCAAAACTTGCCTACCTTTTCAAGCTTGGAACCCCAAAGAAACCAGTCTATTCTGGCTGAAGTCTTACCAACAGTAAGCAAAACAAAATATGAAAAAGTCTCTTCTATTTCTATTTCCTAGCAGTAGTGTTGTGTGTAATACCAAAACCACTGCTATTTTTCATCATTTGTCACTGACTGCTTGCTGTGCTTTCTACGCTGACTACAATATAACTTTCTTATGCAGTAATGTGGTGTAACCTGTAAATCTGCATTTTGTATTTATGCATTTGACTTTTCTGCCTAAGGGATTATTTACACTGGTAAATCACAGTAGGATGGGGTACAAATTTACAGCACTCTGGCTTCTCTCTGCCAGCTTCCCCTGTGGATACTTGTAACCTGCACTAATGCCAGCTCTGTGCAACGTGTGGAGTAAACAGCATCACACAGTGTTGTACTTAGTGCTTAGAAAGTGTCAGCACGAAGAGTCAGCACGTAGCAGCATGTATACTGCAAATTCATGCTTTAACTTGCTGTACTAACCTGCTTGTGTAGACAAGCCCCAAATGCAGTACTTTACACTCGTCTCTATTGAATTTCCTGTTATTGATTTCAGACCATTCTTCCCATTTATCAAAATGATTTTGGTTTTCAATAATGCATCCCTCTCCTCTTATTTATTTATTTATTTTCTTTCAAAGTTACAACATCAGCTCTTCATAGTCTTTAATGATACTGTAAATCATTGCAAGATGGTACAGGTGGGGTCTTAACATTGTCAGAATAACCAAGCTGGTAATTTTACAGTTAGATTTTTTAGACTACAATCACACAAGTTAAATAATGATTATTTGGGCACTAAACAGGAAACTCACTAGATTACTCACCAGAAGAGATGACTTCCATGTGTTAAGGGAATGAGATACTTCCATCACTTATGTTCTTTTGAGAGGAAAGTAGGTCAGCAACTTTAAGTAGATTTTCATGTGTATAGTCAAGGCAGAAAACTGTCTCTCTTGGACCTACCTACACTTAATAAAGGCCTAGTTCTTTCATGAAGTAATTCTCCAAATGAGGGTATCTGTGGTCTTTTGGGGATTTATGCTGACAGTTCCTAATGAATTAGAAGTAGTCCTTATTTCTGGCCTGTTAGTATGTATGTATTACAAATACAAGCATTGCCTGGATCAGAATTTCCAGTCTGGGGAAATGGCTTTTACATCATTCTTAGACAAGCTCCTACATTTTACTGTGCACCATACGATTAACTGAAGCCATGCAAGCTTGCATTATAAGTTAACCTTTAAATCAAAACAAGGATTTGAACATTTACAAATATTGTTTAATTTTTATTATTAAATGTAGGTCATTTAGCTTGAGTTTAATCTTCATCTATAAAACCTTAAAATGCAAATATCTGAAAAACAAAATACACCTAAAGCTACTGTTTACACTATTTTATTGTTATTTGTTAGCTCTCTGTTTACCTCTGGTTCCAAAGTGGCTACCATAACATGGAGTAGGTTCATGTGGAAAAAAATGGGCAGGTCTTTTAGGTTCGTTGCCTGCAGAGACAAACTTTACCAGTGTTCTCACCATAGCAGAGATCAGGATGAATCCATATCATGTCATTAACACACTCTCTTGTGCTAATATAACTCTGTGATAAGTATAAATGTAAGAATATTACTCAGGTAATGCAGTTGCACACTTTTGGGTTGGAGGGAGGTATGGTAATCTTGCAGCATAAGTGAAGTCTGTTCAAACCTTGCTGTTAAAAATAAAACAAAACAAAATGTATTTACAATTTTGCAGAGCCTGGACTGGAACTGGGGAAGCAATTTTGTTTAACACTGGACCAGTTTCTGCAGAGTGCTCCTGAAAGGTTTTCTGTTTCTTGTTCTCCTGGCCTGCTTTTTTTTTTTTTTTTTTTTTTTTCCCAACCATTTAATCTTTTCTTATGACTGTATGACCAGACCTTGGTTAAGCAAAAATTTTGTGAAATTTTGGATTCAGTGGTCATTAGGGCAAACCTGATGGGCTTCAAGGTGCTTCTGTGAACCTAACCTCTACAGCTTAATTAAACAAATTAAAGACCATTTAAACTGCAACAGTGTCTTCCTCCGTTTCCTCATTTACTGATTAGTCAATATCCTCAGAGTTTATTTGCAGTGTTGCTCACTATTAAAACTGAAATACCAATTATTCTCTGTTGCTTCACAGCCTGACCCAAATAAATTGGCTCATTTCCTGCAGACATGCTGTCAGAGGTGGGTCCTTCCACTATTTTATTATTTATATTTCTGTTATTATTAGTCTTGTTAATCATAATCCTAAGTAGGCTACAGAATGGAACCTCACCTTTCCAAGGGCTATAATACTGGGAGGAGACAGTGAACTCCAAACAGCTTTGTGTGGCACCGAATCAACTCTTGCAGCCATACAATTTCTTCTCACTCACATGCTTCCTGCTGTTCAAGGAGAGAAGATAGATGTCTCCTTTTCCTACCAGTAGCTGTTTTTGCATGCCCTACATGAAGATTCTTACACTTCCTACCATCCCCTTCACCACTACTCTAAAGAATTATATAGTCTTTTGTTGCAGATATTCCACTTGAAGAAATGCCCTTCTGCTGAGAAATCACATTTCTTCATCTGCAATTACAGGCCATTGTTTTGAAGTTTCTCAAAAGTGTTACTGAAGAACATTGTTATTGCCAATCCAATCTGAAAATCTGAATCACATGAATCACAGAGCAGTTTGGAAGTTCTGTGGACTGAAAATAAATTGCTGGTTATAAGAGATTTGGCTGTAAACTCTGTCTGTCTGCCAGTCATTTGAAGTAACTTAACTGGACATCATCCACAAATGGGTGCAGTATGTTTGATTTAAGACTGATATTTTCTGTTGTGTGTATTTTCAAATCTAGAATAAGAATTCATGGTCTAGCATTTCACTGTCTAGGAACATTATATTGCATCATTTCTGCAAAGGTCATAGTTACAAAGTCACTTTAACGCATTGAAGGACTTAACTCTTCTAAGTATTTACAGTTGTCCTATTAGGTCATTTTTTTGGTCTATTTTTCTTGCCATTCTTTGCTTAAATAAAACCACTGACATGATCTGAAGTACTCAGTTTTGGGGCAGTCTTAAATGTAAATCAAATATTCATGTGATAACTAACTTCAAACCCACTGAAATCTGTGACAAGGTTCACCTTGCAGTCAGTGGATTTTCTGTCCAGATTTTACTGAATATTGACAAAACACAAAGATGTCACAGGCTATGTAATGGTGTGTCTTATAGAGTAACATTACTGAATCTTCCCAATGTGATGGAAGAGACAATTTAATCAGACTTTCTTATTTTTGAAAGGCAAGAACTAGTCAATGGATTACTTCATGGCTGATCTTTTTCATCTTGAAAACTAAAAATCTCTTTCTCTCACTCCCAAGAAACATAAAAAAAGTGGTCTTGGTGCTTCAAGAAAAATATTCCTACAAAAAGTTCTGTGTCTTTTCAAGACCATTGAAAAAAAAAATATTGAATTGTTGTTTTTTCCTTATGTAATTTTATTTATTGCTTAGTTTTTATTACTTAATATTTGCATAATGAGATCTGTGATCTTAGCCATTGTCAGCCACAAACACAGACAGTCCCTATCAGAAAAACTAGTTAAACTTATATAGAAGATTGAAAGCAGGTATTGTGGATGATAAAAAGGAAGACTAGAGAGGAAGACGAGGAAAAGAAGATATGGAGATACTGGTTAGTGTCTCAAAACCATCTAAGTGCTGCCACACTGTATTGCTATGGGAAAATGTGTACAATAAGGATGCTCTAAACTGGTGTTATTAAGCACGATAACTTGTAGGCTTGTAAAAGAAGAACCTCAGGGACAAACTTAGGGGTATACAGTAAGAAAACACTTCAGAAAAACAGAAGAACAAAAATGAGAAAGAAATGCAGCACAAGAGGAAGATAGAAAAATAGGTAAAGCCCACCATCTTATTCCAATAGCTACATGGAGAATTTCTATACTGTACTCCATTACACAGTGCAAATAGACCCTCTCTTTTGGCTTCCACATCAATTTGCTGAACCCTTCATGTGACAGGTCTTCCTGGTCTGTCAGTTGGCTTCATCTCACCCTTACTGGAAGCTTAGTTCTCTCAAGCATATCATATGGCTGTCTTCTGAAATTCCTTTCTGAGAAGTTTAGTGATATCTCTGCACCTTGCTAACATGGTACTTCTTAGCATCTAAGACCCTGTCAGGCTGCCTCAAGGGTAGATATTTTCTCTGTTGAGCACAACAATATGCAGGACTTGTCTTCATGGTCAGAGAGTGTCACTTGGACGTAAAATTGCTGGTGCTCTAAACTAGTCATACTGGCTCATACCAATAAATTTGTATGAGAAGCTAGAATTGTCATCAGGGACAAAGTCCTGTCTAAATGACTTGGGAATTTCAGCTAGCTTCATCTCCTCTGGCTTGGAGCACGCATGGAACTGGTGCGTAACAGTCACCACTTGCCAATGGACACTGGCCATAAATCTCATTAGAAAGTTGTTCCTAAGGATTTATGCAGTTGAAGAACAGAACTTGAAACACCGTCTTCCAGAGCATGTTCTGTCATTTCCTAGCAATGTGTCATTGCCCAGATGAGACGTTAAATTGCTGCAATGCCTTAAATTCCATGGAGTTGCATTTAGCCAATAAGGAATGAAAAATACACCACTATATTAAAGGAATTATGGAACTTTTCACCAGATCAGATATCTGTCACCAGACCTGCTCTTTTTATTTATTAAGATAGATGGATTCTGCATGAACTGATAAGAAACTTCTGCATCTATGAACTGCTGGATGTTGTGGTTCACTGACTACTTGAGTTATACTTGGTTAATTTGGCACATATCATGTAGAAAACACAGAAAACAGCTCAATCACGGTTTTTCATTTTCTCTTCCCTTCCCTTCCCTTCCCTTCCCTTCCCTTCCCTTCCCTTCCCTTCCCTTCCCTTCCTTTTTTCCAAAGAAGTGTTTTTTCCTTTTCAAAATTCAAATTCATTTTACTTACACTAAACTTGCTATTATTATACATCTCAGTCCTTGTGGTTATCTGAATTTTTAGTACTTTGTGTGTGTGTGTGTGCGTCTGTGAGAAACCATTACAGAGCCTGAAGACATTTCTGTCATTTATATATATCCAGACAACTTCAAGCGATTTTCGTCTAATGCAAGTTTTCTTTTTCATAGCCCTAAAGAATGTTTGATGAGCTTTAGACAACATACTAATGTTAATGTGTAGAAGAAGACCTGCTGTGAGTAAGCACGCTGTCAATTTTGTAAAAACATTCACCACAACCAACATTTGGATCTGTACTTTCGATACATAGAGTCTAAATACTCCATTTCCATTGAAAATCATCTTTAGAAAATATATTTCAGTTCATTTCATACTGTGTTAATTATGTAACTCACTGTAACTATTACCTTTTACCAGCCACAGTTGCTCATCTAATGGGAAATGATGACTTTAACAAGGAATTATTAGATCTGTTTGATCTGAGAATGCACATGTGGACAATGGGGGCTGCAGCCTGGAACATACACCATTTTCTCCCCCTATGAGTACATAATTGAATTACAAATCTCATTTTAGGAAGAAAAAAATGCCACTTAGCCTTATGTTTGCAGCTAGCCCTGCTGGGTGGTACATTTTATTTAAAACTCTTAAATAAATATGGGGCATTTAGTATTTCTTCAAGACTAATTTAAACCATGTCAGATATTCTACATAGAGAACATGTAAGTAAAATTAGTTTTTACTGTAATTTAGAAATATATATATATTTTTCTGAAGTACTGTTACAACTTTAAAATCTTATATTGGGTGGTAACATCTCATGATTTTCCTACAAGCAGGAAGAACACATGCAAGCATCAGAAAGTAATTCCACAATATCTAATGAGATTGTTTTGGAACCATTTTGCAAAACTCTTAAAAAAATATATTTCTGGATTTGTTGCTTTGGGAAGTGAGAGACCTGAAGTCTTATTGTGAGACAAATCTCACAGAAAAATAAGTGAATGCACTAACTTTGACAGTGCCACGTATTCCTTACTGGTCAAATAATTATTATTTTTTGTTCTAGAGATTGAGAATGATGAGTTAGAATCCACTATGAAATGATTTGGGAACCTACTGTCCAATTTTCATAAGTTCCTGAGAGACATAGGGGTTTTGAACAGCTGTGAGAAAAAAAGATATCTCTTTTTCCTATTATAAGCAGCTATGCCAGTCTCAGTGGGGTTCTTAGTTCAGGTAAACATCACATTCTAAGTGGGAAGATACACATAGTGTGGACGTGAACCTATGTGACTACCTCAGGACCTGGCATAGTACCTCTATAAAACATCCTATCACAAGTAATATTTATGTAGCTGTAGCCCCCGGTCTCCTTGAGCCATTTTCCTAGGGCCTTCAAAATAATTCAGACTCCCTGAACAACAGACTGTTGCTTAGATTCATTGTATTGGCACTGCTGTTGCTTTCTCAGCTATAACTACAGCCTAATCTCCCAGGTGTCTAATTCAGTTACGTGTATAGTCCCTTGCAACTGGCGTCATCAAAGCAACCAATGTACTGTAGCAACTTTCCCTGCTGGGCTGCTCAGAGCACTAGCTCCAGCCTTAAAGCTTTGAAGATGGAGTACTGTAGAAGCTGGGGATGCCTAGTTTGTGAGTGATATATAATCATATAAAGCGCCTAATGCTTGCCATCCTGTAAATTCTGTAACAGGAGAGCCCAACTAAAGTCTACAAAACCTGGAACATCTACACAAACAACAAAGTGGCACAAGCTTTTTCTTAAAGAGGTATTGAACATGGGAAGAGAGATTGAGAAGACTGACTTCATCTTGGATCCACAGTGGCACAAGCTGTCTGTCTTGATGCTACCAGATTCAGCTTCTTAGTCCTTCCACTCCCTGCTCCTGGTCTTCCCATGACCTCGATGTGATGAATAAAGTAGGCCTATATAGCAGTTTATTCAAATTTGAGCATTTCACAAGGCACTATTCTACCTAGGACCAGTGGAAATATGTCTGATCAATTAAAAGATGTCCAAAATCCTTTTTAAATTGTGCCCAAATATTTAAATAAAATCTTATGCTGCCACAGAGGAATATGCTCTTAGGTGGCACTTTGGATTTCTTTTGGGTAAGTGTGAAATTGCCTGTGGCCTGCAGCGCCACTTGGCTTTCAGATCATTGCAGCTCACAGAAGCTGTTCTCAATGAACACAGACGTAACTATGAGGTTCCAAGAGGCCAGCTTACACCTGTCAGCCTGAATGTAATTGAATTCAAGCACTGCAGGCCCACCGAAGTATGGTGCTACTGACCTGTAACAGTATTCAGTACAAGAGGCACATAGTACTACTGGAGCAAGTTCAGAGGAGGGCTACTAAGATGATTAGAGGACTGGAGCACCTGTTGTATGAGGACAGGCTGAGAGAACTGGGCCTGTTTAGCCTGGAAAAGAGAAGAATGATGGGAGACCTCATCAATGTGTATAAATATCTGAGGGGAGGGTGTCAAGGGGATGGAGCCTGTCTCTTTTCAGTTGTGCCCAGCAACAGGATGAGAGGCAACGGGCACAAACCGAAGCACAGGAGATTCTGGGTGAATATGAAAGGGCACTTTTTTACTGTGAGAGTGACAGAGCACTAGAACAAGTTGCCTAGAGAGGCTGTGGAATCTCCTTCTCAGGAGATATTCAAAACCTGCCTGGATGCCATCCCACACAAAGTGTTCTAGGTCATACTGCTCAGCAGGGGTTTTGGACTAGATGATCTTCAGAGGTCCCTTCCAATGTTGTCCATTCTGTGATTCTGTGAGTCCAGTTCCTTGTGACTCCCATTATGCCATTCTTCCCACTTCCCTGGCTTCACAAGTCCCATATTTGCCAAAATTGGTCTTGAAAGCCCTTATATGTTTCAGTTCTTTTCCAAAATAGATGTGAGATACCTGAGTCACAGACTTAGAATCATAAAACAATTGAGGTTGGAAGGGAATCCTGGAGGTCATCTTGCCTAACCCCTCTGTTGAAGAAGGGCCACCTACAGTACGTTATGTAGGACCAGGTCCAGGCAAATTCTGAATATCTCTATGAATATAGAATTCACAACTTCTCTGGGCAACCTCTGCCAGTTCTTGATCACCCTGAATGTAAAAATATATTTTTCCTTATGTTCAGATGGAACATCTTGTGTTTCAGTTTGTGCCCATTGCTTCTTGTGTTGTCACTGGGCAGCACTGAAAAAAACCTGGTTCCACCTTTTCTCCACAGCCTCCCTACAGGTATTTATATGCACTGATGAACTCACCCTGAGCCTTCTCTTCTCCAGGCTGAATAGTCCCAATAGTCCCTCCACAGGGATGCCTTGGTGCCCTTAATCATCTCTGTGACCTTTCAGTGGACTCCTGTAGCTCCATATCTCTTTTGTATTGGGGAGCTTAGAACTGGACACAGCACTCCAGGTATGGCCTTACCAGTGCTTAGTAGAGGGGAAGGATCCGGTCAATTGGCCTGCTGGCAATACTGCCCAGGACATCAATAGGCTTCTTTATTGCAAGGGCAAAGTCACTTACTCTCTTACAAAAATGTAGCCAAAGACACAGAAAATGCTGCTATTTCACTCCCTGCCCAGTCATCCAAACCCAAATTAAAACCAAATAATTAACTATTTATTTATTTATTTATTTTTAAATTCACACAAGCTGAACTAAGTCTTACCCTCAGTGAAAGTCTCAAGGTATACACCTAAAATTATACATTACATAAGAGGCCTGACTTTCAGTAAGGTGAAGCTTTTATCCACATTGTGGCCAGTGCTGGGAGTTATTGATGTTGACCATTCATGAAGTACGATACAAAAGGCAAGTACCTGACATTTACATGTTCAGTGAAGGGTGCAGTTAGTGAAGTCAAGCTTGTTCTGCTCTTTCAAGGATGTCATTCTATCTTTTGAATATAAAGACAACAAAAAGTCATTCTGAATCTAACAGGCTATTATATATTCCTCAGTCTGAAACTGGTATTATTTTGATTCTTCTATCACTCTCTGCTTTGGCTTTGGGACTCACTGCCTCAGAATATACTCTCATAAATGTCATTGTATTTCTGGAAAACTTAATGGAAATCTTTTTTTTTGTAGCTTTGATTTTTCTTCATTGCACTGTTATTTATTCAGTTTATATGATTGAACACCGATAAATTGGACTTTGATCATATTCCATATCACATTGGTTTGAATTATAGTGCTTAAACCTCCCAGTAAGCGAAAGAACTGGAGAGATTACATCTTTGATAAGATTACAATCCCCTTATGTAAGTAATATTAAAATTGACTCTCCGAATATAATCAAGAATTTGTCTGGTTATCTTTAATTGATCTCCCTAGAAAGATAGTACAATCTGCAAATGAAATTGCAGTACATTACAAATCAAAGCAATAATAGAAAAATCATAGAGTAAAACAAAATGGCAATTTGTGCGTATCTTGCATCTTAAAAGTTATAACTTGTCTCTAAGTGACAAGAGATGTCATCTCTTGTTTATGGAAACAGTAAGTAAATTGAGACATCTAGGACAACATAAAATGACATATTCAATTTTTAAAGATGTTGAAAAATGTTTTATTTCTTTGTGTAATTGATTAATCTTAGTAGACCTGTGAAGAAAAGCTGGACCAAAAATGTTTCCACAAATGTGTCCTTGGGCATTACCAATCATAGTGGAATCAAGACATTATATTTCATTATCACCTTTATTTGAAATCATTCCATTCCATTAAGTATTGTCACCTGCTACCTTTTCATCTGGGCTAGATTTCCAAGATCAATCCATTTAAAATTTTTAAAATCTCTTACACTGGTGACTTCTAGGTAGGTGTTTGGAAAGTCCCTTAATGGGTCCCTTCTTTTATGAGGTATGTGCACAGTTCTATAGTCTTTACAGTCATCAAATTCATGAATACATTCCAACATATGCAATCTGTTGATGATGCCAGAGTGTGCTGCTGGTTTTGTAGATTTGGCCAGTCCTTGGTGTTCTTGGTTTCTAAGTTTGTATAGATTCAACAGGACCTCTGGTCACCGAAGCATACCAGTTCTTGAGAGACCATCGCTTTGCCTCTCCATATACCCTTTTAATCTCTTCAGCCTGTTGGTTTCCAGTTACTGTTTCTCCAGTAACTAGGTACTCATAGATACCTACAGAAATTATTCATACATGCTCACACACAAGGAGTGACACCTCTTTCTTCACTGAAACATGGATACTTGGATAAGTGAATATAAGGAAGAGAGTGAAGAGGTGTTCCTCTGCACCCTGCTAAGAATTGATGAGCAGGTTTATGAAATAACTCAACAGTACTGACACTTTCTGCAGATACTGTTTATTCTAAGTCTCTCTAGTGCAGCCATTGAAAGGTTGAAATTTATATTTATGAGTAGTTCTAGCAGTATGTTTATGTTAAAATCCCTGTGACTGCATCCTGACAAGCCACTATTTTATAGGTTATGATATGGTTGCTTTAATTGTTTTCTGTATCCCATATGCTGTGTGTTGGTGCATGTGTAGAGCACAGGAAATATGTGTAAACACACAATTAAATTCTCTTTGATTAGTAGTACATTTACAATGATTAAATGTCCTATATTATTGTAAATAAGCCAAAATATTTAAATACCTTGGTAAAGTATGCTTAATATCACTATTTATGACCTATGCTACTTGAGCACTTAAACTCCCTGATCTCTGGCCCTCTGCTATATTAGGCATTGTACAAGCTATTCAGTCATCAGAATAAGAATTTAATTAGTTCATGTATACTGCCAGTGATGTTTCTCCATGGATGAAAAGAGGAATATCTGTTCTGTGTATCTACATGGTATTAAAAGTGCAATACAACCACATGAATAGTTCAATATCCTTTTCCCTGCTTGTGTTACTCATAGGATTAGAGGATCATTGAAAAATTTGGGATGGAAAAAGTCTTGCTTTTTTTAGCTATGAAGTTAGTCCAGGATATTTAGGACATTATCCAGTCAGGTAATGAAATTTCCAAAGACAGAGACTGACCAATCCCTCTGGGCAAACTATTCAGTTACTTAGCTTTCCTCATGGTAAAAAACTTTTTTATCCAGGCTGAACTTCTTTTGCTTCAACAAATTGAAACAACAAGCCCTCCATGATGCCTTCCTTGTAGGTTCTCATATTCAGGTTACCCCTGAAGCCATCTCTTCTCCAGGCTGAACAAACCCAATTCCTTTAACGACAGTAAATTGAATTTTCATGAATAGTCATGCCATTTTTTTGAGAAACCTGTTAAAACATTTAATATTATCTGACTAAAAAAATAATTTGTTATTGTAGAGTCTAAGTATGTCTGATTGTTAAGAGATGCATAATTACATTAGACATACTGTGCTGAAAGATGAAAGTGAAAGGTCAAATACTACCAAAATATTTTATTTATTTATTTATTTATTTATTTATTTATTTATTTATTTATTTATTTATTTTCAGTGAAAAGAGAGTTGCAGGAGAAATTTAGGTTGGTTATAATGGAGAATTCTTTGTTTTATTGCTACTTATGGTCATGAAAACCATGAAATTACAAAGAGTACCATAACTGTCAGCTATGATTGCCATAGAAAAACAACAAAGAGATCATTATAATATTATTCTGAGTCATTGGAAAGAGGTGAAATCCATACCTGAAGAGATGATAACCATCACAGGTCTGTAAAGACCTACAGCCTCCATGTTGGAAACCTTTTAGATGCAAGAGGCAGCATTCACCACAGTTCCTTTATGAGACTTCTCCAGGAGCATTGTAGTAGAGTATGTCTGATTCCTAGTCAAATCTTTTCAGATTTTAATCTAAAATGATAATTCAGTGAATGTGGCTAATCCTTTCTGACCTGCTAAGAGACAAGCTAATGCTGATTATCCAAATCAATTGCTCTTTGAAGTATCATAGTTCTTTGAAGTATTATTTGAAACAAAATATTTGATGTCCAAAACAATTTTCATTTTGTAGAAAATACACAGAGAAAACACAGTCTCTGCCTTGAAGAGGTCAGGATCAACTCTGAGATGGATCGTAATGAATGCAATAAGCAACAAGGCAGGGAGAAGAAAAACTGAAGGATAAAGGTGAAGTTCAGCAGCTTTATGGCTTGCCACACACAAGTAGTTACAAATACTTCGGAAGCTTTTTCTTTTGTGTGTGTGTGTGTGTGTCTGGTCTAGACAGTTTGTTTCATTTCAGTATGTAAACAAGCAAACACATGTAAAAATACTCTGAGTCAATCCAGAGGTGCCAGATTTCAGCAGTGAGAAAGGTGTTTCCTCACAAGCAGTGGGCAGTTACAGTTTTTTTTTTTTTTCTTTTTTTTTTTTTTTTTTCCACTTATTAAGTTGATAAAACACCTGACTAAATGAATCCCCGTAAAGCTGTTGTGTATTAACATCCAGTACAAGTTATAACATTTACCTAATTCTATAAAAGTGTACTTGCATTTATGTCTCTTTCCATCTGCATTATTCTACCCTTGTGTTACATGGGACAACTTTGTTTTTGACATCACCAGTATCATCTTGTGCAAACCCACTCTTTAATGCAGTTCTTGTGTTGGTCACTCTTCACATTTGAAATTTGCTGAAGCTGATTCTTCAAATTGTGCAAGGTATGAGGCTTTACCATTCAAATAATATTAAATTATTGTTGCTTCTTTGGTCTGTGAATACCTTTTTAAAAAATATTCCACTTCTGCTTGGAAATCTAGAATTTCAATGAACTTGTGGTCAAAGAAACTTTCAAAGTGAGTTATGACTTAATCAGATGGTTGGGTGAATGTTCAGATAGTACAGTACCTACAAAGAATAGTCCAAATTAGGCTAAAGGTAGAGCCTTCAATGGAAACATTAGGAAAGGTTAACTTTCCAGTTACAGAGTGGAGAATGAATGCTGATAATGGTAGTAGGACCCACATACTTTTGTGTGTAATATAACAGATTTCTTAACCAAGTAATAATAAAAACAATAAAGTGGCATGTTATTTATTTTTGGTAAATAATGAAGATATGTTAGGAGAGTTATTCAAAGAAGATGATTCAATAATAACAGAAAGATAAACAAAAATGCTTTTATCATTTATAATTTTAAAGGAGCACACTCTTTTTTGGAAACAATCTAAACAAAAGTCTCAGAGGAGCCTGACATTCAGAGGAGTCTCCATCTGCAAAAACTCTCTTGTATCCATAGCTCAAATAAGGTAAAAAACACAGGAAAAAGCCTAATCCAGGTCTGTATTGCTAAGAGATGGAGAAAGTTTGCTTTTTACAACAATATAACAATACAAGAAAATTTTCAGTTCCAAGCATAAAATAAATCCATAAAAATTGACTGGACAATTGAAAATATATTTTTACGCATAGTACCATAGTTATGAAAAAAACTACTGACTTGTTGATACAGTCTTGGTAGTATGTTTTATAAAAGATTTTCAGATTATTTTAAATAAATAATAAAAAATAAAGAATAATAATTTTTAAGAATATTATATAGTCATGTGGAATAATAATAAAGAATAATAATAAAGAATAATAAAAGAATAAAGACATAAAGGAAACAGGAAAAGAATGAAATGAACTTTATTGAGGTTTGTGAATATAGACAAAGACTGGATAAAATTCAAAAGTTTTGACTTGCATAGGTTGAACTTTGAACAGTTAACAATATTAATGAAGTTGTTTAATGCAGAAAACCTCATTGAATAATCAAAATCTCTAATCAAAGAATACCATTTAAATTCTTCATGTTTTTGAAATATAAAATCATACTGGAAAAGGTACAGAGAAGACAGAATGAGCAAATATATCTAAAGTTTACCTTACAGTAGATTAACAGAGGTTGGCTAATTTGGCCTCAAAGACTAAAAGGGCACATAGGTGTCTTGTGTATTTATTTTGGAGGACTGAAAACCAGACAGGGATTAAACATGATTTAAGGAAAAAGAGAACTTAAGCCAAAATCCTTTCTCAGATGGTTTCATTATAACAAGTTTCATTATAACAGGTCTAGCAACACCATGAGTTATACCATTTCTATAAAATGCTAGCCTGTTGAAGAGATCAGAACAGGCATTATATTTCACTACATATATAGAGAATTTGAATAATAAAAAGTTATGCAAAAATAACATGAGATTCAATGGATTAGTGCAGCATTGAAGAACTGTTTTCAGATTTGACTTGAATAAATGGATAAAAATGAGATGGAGCTTTTATGTTGTCTTCCTTGAAAAGATCTGCTGGGCAGTAGGTCATCTTCTTAGTCTTTGGGAAGAATTTGAAAGAATAAAGAGTCTCTGCTGTTTAATTGTGTTAGTTCACTTGAGTTTAGTCATTCTAGATCCAGGTTAACACATTTGAAGTTGTGTTAATTGACCATGTCGTCCTGTCGCCCTGATGTTTTCTCCCGAGGCTGAGTCTGAAATGCTGTAGCCTGTTTTGTCAAGGGCTTTTTAATTGGGTTAAAGTCTCCTGAGCAAGCACCACTGAGAGTTTCACTTTTATCATGAACACAGGCCATAAATAGCAAATGCAGAACTTTTGCAAACCTTTTTGGTATTGGATGATTTTTCTCTTAAAAAATCCCCTTCTCAGCTAAAAAAAACCCACAACATAAAAATGGATCTTCTGCCGATTAATTTTATTTTAGAAGAGCTAGTAAGTTGTAATTGGTTTCAAATATTAGGCTTCATGGGGAAACTTTGATTAAATCCCTAGAAACAATAAATCATTTATAAAAATAAGCAAAGTAAAGCTTCATTTTTATTTATTTATTTATTTTTTTTTTCTTTTGGATGCTCTCTTGTGCAAGAACTAACACATAAAATTGGCAGAAGACAGAGAAATAGCATTTACAAAATTGCAACAGTACTTTATGAATGCATATTAAAATAAATTCATTGTTCTTTATGCTCTGAAAATGACAACATAAAGAAAAAACAATTCCTTTAATTTAAAACAGCATTGTCTTTAACAGCAGTCATGCAATGATTTTTTTCTTATTTTTAAACAGCCAAAACACAGTAAACGATTGATAATGTTGATCATGAAAGATATTGTAAAGTGAACTTTTCATTTTCTGTGAAAGAGGAAATGCGTTTTTGGATGGTATCTAACACTTAGAAGCCATTTTCAGTTATATCTAAATTAAATCATGTGTCTTCAGTAATTTTCCTGTTAATCACTGAAAATCAAGCCTACATTTTCTGCAAGAACACCAAAACCTAGAATCACATGCATATTATTATAAATCCATTCACATATATTTTGTGAAAATCAGTATAGCCTTCTGTTCTGATGACAAAGCCAACAAATATGGATAAAATAATTTACAAAAGGTAAACAGTGTATTGTATTTTGGTTCATTAAAATTAGCTTTTATTTATAATTTTGATTTGGATACTAATTCTTCTTTACCTGCCCTGTAAGTATACAGAATGTTTTCTGGTTTTCTGAAATAAAGCATTGTGTTTTTATTTTATTTTATTTTATTTTATTTTATTTTATTTTATTTTATTTTATTTTATTTTATTTTATTTTATTATTTTATTTTATTTTATTTTATTTTATTTTATTTATTTTATTTTATTTTATTTTTCCCCAGGTGTGAGGGTCTCACACAAGATCTCTCACAAGGCGAGCTAAACATGGTCTACGTCATAAACAGGAATCTCAGTTGTTCCTTTAGCACAGATTTTAAATAATAACAATGTCTATTCATAAATAATTGATAGAGTATGTGAAAAATCCTGCCAATCCCATAAGAATCATTTTTATACTGGATTGATATGAGACATCTAAAGCATATGAAACTTTCTATCAGGTAACAAAAAAACAAAATCAAGATAAATCTAAGTAGCCATATTTAGCCAATTTCTTAATTCTCTGTTTTTGAGACATATTTTCTTTCCTGGATTCTTGTCTAAACTTGCTTAAAAATTTGTTATTTAAGTCAAACTTTTTTTTTTTTTTTTTTTTTTTTTAATCTAACTCAACTGGAATTTTCCCTGTGCCAAAGGCATTTGTGTTACCTATAGCTAGCTTTATCACGTCAGCTGAGCATAGTAAAGTACTATAAAAAGTGATCTCACCAAAACTGACAGGCTCAGTGAAATACATTTACATAAGTGGAGTTTAGGGAAAAATTTCATCCAGTAAGAACTGGAGAACAAAGATCTAGAGGGGACTGGAAACAAGGACAGAGTAGTGATAAAAGAATGAGATCATTAGGTCAAGTCCTTCAATCAGCTAGTCTATTTTTCAGACCCAGCCTAACTCACTGACAAAAGTACATTATTACTCTTCAATCACACCTCAAGTCTGCAAGCCTCTTGATGTCTAGAAACTTTGAATTGTTTTGCATGATTTATGCAGTCACATTTCAACTTAAGAACTTTAGTCTGCTCAGCACCTCTTAGCTTACAGAGGAAGTAGTTGCTAGAGTTAAAGCAAGACTGATGCCATCCTATTTTTCACATAGGTTTTAGTTTAATTTCTGGTCTAATCTCTTTGTAAAAGAGGTAATATTAAAACACTATGTGAAAAAAATATGTAGACAGAACCAAATCTGCATAACCAAATTGAATTAATTAGAAAAAGCCTTTATACCCTACACAAGGATTTAATATGACTTTGAGGATATGTAATCTCTGAGAGATAATGGTTTTGAAAATAGGAGGATTATTTCCTAGTTTGAATGTATAAAATTGCTATAAATAACTCCTGCCACCCCCACAAAATGACAGTAAACTAAATGGTGATATATCCACACATGCATGGGGTAGAATGAGACAAAATGGTCCATCTGCAGATCATTGTCCATTCCCATTAATCATCTCATTTGGCAAACTCAACATGAATCATTTGTGTCTGGCAACTCTTATACAGAAAAGATCACAGCAATATCATAAGATGTTAAAATGCTAGAAAGTCATCCTCCCAGGAGGCTTTTGCCAATTAGGAGGGGACTGAGAAACCTGAATTGCAAGAGGTATCTGAATATCATTCAGGATCAGAAATGGGATGTAAAGGTGGGAGGAAAAAGAAAGAAAAGAAGCAAAAATATAGAAGAAGAATTTGAGACTAAAACAATCTGAAAAGCTTCAACTCTGGTATAGTCAGTTGTGTGAAACAGAAATATTGAAGCTGGTTCAAAAGATCTTGATCACTGAGTGGTTATGCTTTGTGCAGCTGTGCAGTGTGGGGATTGGACAGATGTAAATGAAAAATTAGGAGTTATGGCAGTAAAAAGAGGAACCCATAAGAGTAATATGGTGTTTGAGTCTGCATTGAACGCTCTTTCAAGGACTATGCTTTTCATAGACATGTTTGTATTATTATTATTATTATTATTTTCCAGTAGAAAGAAAATTGAGGGAGAAGTTTAGAATGTTTAGAATGGACAGTTAATTGTTTTATTTCTTTGACTTTGTATCCAAGTGCTTCAGTCCCAACGGATTATCTGTGAAATAATGCTATTTGGTTTTGTCTAAGGATGTAAAGATGTAAAGACAGTCAGTGGCAGATTACGGAATTGACTCAAAAGTCTTCTGCTTGCTTGCTTTTCTAAACAGAGATCATTCTCTTTTTCTTGATTTTCTGTCTTGTTCTTGTGTTCTTGTGACAGCGATTCACATACTTCAGAAGTTTGTATTTCTGTTTACTTTAAAATGGTAGATGATAAGTCTTTCCAGACAATATCATTATGGAATTTTGGATAGATATTTAATAAATACTTTTATTTTGTGGAGGCATGTCAGTATCAGAGAAAAATACAATGCATAGATGAAACTGAATAAGGATTTAACAGGATCCTGTTAAGGATCTACAGAGTAGATTTACGTAATTACCCCTCTGAGCACACAGTTTAGGTTACAGCCATTGCTGTGTATTGTGGCATTGCATTACCTAAGCCTATTGACTTAGGTAATGTCAATTACCTAATTGACATACCTACATTCCTGCTGTAAGTTGCCCTCCTTTTCCAGTGGTAAAAGCTGCAGTCTTTCTGTGGTGCTTAGATACTGTGCTAAGGAGGCAGAGAATTATCTGGGAATGTCAGACCCCAGGTTTAGTTCCAATGCTGCAACATCGGGAGCTTCCATGTGACCTATACAGAGCTGCAGTTTCCTTCCTGCACACATAAGCACAACAGGTACTGCTTCTTGGGTGATGAAAGCTCACCTCTTTATATGATGTGACAAGAAAGTATATGTCAACCAAAGTGATGTGATAAGACAAAACTGTGTTTTCCCTCTGTATGACCAGACTGGGATTACAGTTACATCCAATGGTGAGTTTTAGCCCTTTTATTGACTTTGGATCTCCGTGCATCTGTTAGACAGACATTTTAACCCTGTGATCCATCATGGCCTCCTTGAGCTATATGCATTATCCATGTAGTCTAGAGGCTTCTTTGCACAGCTCTTCTACAGACATGATGAGCACAGAACAGATGAATTCTTGTTTTCATAGTTTGAAATAAATTTGCTCTATTATTTTTAATAGTTTAAAATAAAAAATAAATAGCTAAAAGTTTCAGATATTTGGTCAAGATAGTATTCTGTGAACTAAAAACTCTCCTAGTAGCATTGCTCTGATGAGTTCCTGTGGCTTCTGGGGGGCTACCAGAGGATCAGCTGTGGACTGTGGACTTCCAGTTCCCCAAGGATATTTTGCAACAACTCATTGTTGTAGTCTCCAAATAAGCTAGAAACTAGTTATTTCTCATAATCCAGATAAACAGAGATGCATTGTCATACTTAATCAATATTACATTTATTTTTATTGCATAACTTAACTGATATAACAAGAAATAAATACCGTATATTTAGGCCTGATTCTTCTGTCTGAAAATGGAGGCTGTTGCATAATCTTGCAGAATTGGATTTTAGGCAGAAACTCTGCCTTTTTATCTCAAAGGAAATGACAAAGAATATCTGTTGCAAAATACTCAAGATGAGATTGAAAATTGGATATTTAAATCAGAATTAAACACTTGAGGCTCTTTATAGGCACTATAAGCAAAAATAGGTACCCCAGATTAATCTGAACCATCTATGCCCATTTTAGGGCATAGATTAAATTATTGTCTATAGGTGGCTTTTTTCTCTCCTTTGGCTATATCAGGATGTTGGAGTGACTCTTAGCCTCAGACACTAAGCTTTGTCTATCTTAGTGGGGTGCATGGGTGCATGAACCCTTCCTACCTATCATGGATGAGCCTTGCACCCTGAATGAGCATTATTCTCTGAATAAAGAACAGATTCATAGCCCTCTCCCGGCTCACTTGCTCTTGCTGAATAGTAGAACTGAACTCAAGTGACACTGATTTGGTTAATTCCATAGTCGTGAAGCCTTATATTAAATTTTATTAATTGAAAAGGAGGGAAAAAATGTCACATAACATTTGTTGTGACTTGATTTTTTTCCCTTTTTGGCAAAACTAAAGGATTATTTTAAAAACTAAAGTTATAGCAAAATAACTTTTCCATATCTAATTAACTTCAAAAAGCTGGGGCTTCTTCTGTAGTGGAAATTCTGATGTCCAATACCTGTTTTACCAGAAAATATCGAATGACCAAACTGTGCAGCATGGTGGCAGCTACGAAGTTCTACTTTGTTATGACTTTTTTTTTTTTAAAAAAATTAATTAATTAATTTTTTTCTAATCCTAATTTCAGTCTTTCACAGCAGAATTGCTGGAGAATAATCTCCAGTATCTTTGTTTTCAATTAAGCAGTAAAAGAAAAATGAAAATATGCTTCACAATCTTTAATACTTATAATTCTGCCATAAATTATCTGACATTTCTAATAAAATATGCTTATTTATAATGAACTATTCGGTGATTTCTGAATCCATAACTGAATTTTTATTTTTGAGAAAAACTTAAAATACAACAGCTTTTGTAATTCTCAGGGAACTTACAAGACAGTTGGCCAGATCCTGACATTGGTATTTACTTTATTGTTGTTTAGGTGCCAGTTATGGTCAATCCATTGTGTTTAAATTGTTAGCCGTCACTGTTTCCCTTTTTTTTTTCAATTGACAGCACACAGCAGGAGAGATTTTCAAAATTTCTGGCAAACTCATTACTTCTCATAAGTACTGCTGTGCTCAGCTAAGGGGAGTTGTGGCAGCATGAACCTTAAATGTCTGACAGCATACAAAACATCATATTCATTAGCTTTCTTTTTAATTATTTTTTTTCCTCTTTTTTTTTTTTTTTTTTTTTTTTTTT
>NC_048894.1:27483542-27506464 GCF_011077185.1 Oxyura jamaicensis
TTTAATTATTTTTTTTCCTCTTTTTTTTTTTTTTTTTTTTTTTTTTTCTGGTTAAAATCCTCTTAGAAGAAACTTTGAGTCACTGGAATGAAAAGCAAAAAAAAAGTTATTTTAAAAAGAAAATTAAGGTTACGGGATTTTGTTATATGAGACTTTCTCTACATAATTTGTTACATACTGTAGAAATACATGCTTACACTGCCAATTCATTTCTTCCCAAATGCTGCACATAACAGAAGATTAACAAAACCATCTGTGTCTCTGATTTGTGGAGAACAGTAATGAGTTTCTGCCTCTGTGCATTGTGTCTGTTTTATGAAACAATATAAAGCTGATAAAACTCAAATAGATAAGTCCCAAGATCCTGGACGTATTAGGATATATAACACAACTTATCCCTAGTCAGATGCCTGCTTTGTTTGTTCATTTGTTTTGTTTATTTATTTTTTGTTTGTTTGTTTGCTTTCAGAGAGGGCTGACTATATGAAGGATACAAAGGAGAAGATGTTGGGAATGCATTTTATTATTTATTTATTTATTTATTTTCTGGATGCAAGATATAGGATACAGACAGTCTTGATCATCATCAGAACTGACAATGTGATCACAGAAATTGAAGGTGGACCAGTGGTACTTAGCGGAATTTTCTGTCACAACTGACTCTTGAAGGCACTTGTTAGGGAGCACTCTGAAAAGAGGTCCTTCAGTTAGCAATGGAGAGGTCTGGATGGATAAACATGCCTTTATCACACCATGCTTCCTAAAAGAGATTTCATATTGGCAGCCTCATGCCTCAAGTTTTTCACTTTTGATGATATGTGAAATTTTTTGTCTGAATTTTCTTTTCTCCTCTCCAAGATATTTCTCTTTTCCCAGCACAGAAGAAACACTCAGAGGAGAGGGTATCTCTTGTTTCTCTCCCACTGAAGGCCCAAGTTTATGTAGTGCAAGGGATAACACTGTGTTTGAGTAAAGAGAGAAATAAAACATTCATTATTATATATAATGTAAGAGGAACTTAAATAAGTTACTCTTGAGGACTAAACATCTCGCATCTCGTAGGTTAGCTTAGCTTGAGGAGCTCTTTCTCTGCTCTCAGCAGAAGGGGTAAGAAAATACTTCTGAAACACTTTTCTTCCCCTTGCCTCCCCCCCCCCCTTTTTTTTTTTTCATATTTCAGTAGACTTGTTATGAGTTTGTACATTGATCCTTAGGTAATTCTTTGACATTTTGAAAATAGTTGGATGTTGAAATTTAAAAATATTCATGTTCAAATATATTGATGGAGAAATTTCATGAAGTTTATTACAAGTGAAGATAACTACATGTAGGTATATACGATGTATTCATACATTTTACATTATATTATTCTTATATTTATATAATCTTTATCTAATTGAAGATCGATATGATATGAGTGCTTAACCTACTGAAAAAACAGACCTTTCCTGAGCTTTAAAATGTAATTTACTGAAAGTGAACATACCTCCTCCTTCCCCAACTCTCCACCCCCCCGATGTTTTATGCTAGTCATTGGTTCTGACATATTACAAGTATATGACATATGACTGCATCTACTTAACTGTTAGTCTTTAGCAATTGTTTCATAAACAGCTATGAGTATCCATATTGAATATATCACATGTATTTACAGTCTTTTGTGCTTACCTTTTTCTTTAAATTTCTTGTTACCTGGATACCTCATACATGCAATAGTGAACATCTTTGCCCCTTTGGTGCCACATTGTTCACATGCTCAAGTAAAATGCATATACAGAGTATCTGCCTATGACATTTCAGTTTTAAATCTGCTGTTTTGTCTGCAAATTGTATGAAAGGGTTTTCTTCATTTACCAACAAGTTGAAAATGAATCAGATTTCTTCTGACACTTCTGTTTATGGTGAATATGACCCTCTGTAACATCCTCCATCCGATATCATTGCCTCAATTTTTATTACCAGCAAGAAGCTGCTGCTTGTTTTAGCATGTTGGTGTGAAACCAATATAGGAAGTAAATTTTAACAGAGATACAGAAGCACTTAATTTATTAAAACATTCTAATTTATTTGGGGAAAATTATGTTATTAAGCTCTTGCTTGTGTATTTACTGACTTGAAAAGACACTCAGTTTTACATATAATACCTGAAGAATAGAAATATCTTGATATAAAAATATTCTTCAGTCTTTGCTCAATTTATTGAGATACGCAGCCAAAAAGGGGAATGCTGAAAGACTTATACTTTGTCACCTATGTAAAAACAAAATATTTCTACAGACGTGAAACACTTGTATTATAACTCCTTTCCTGATTTAATTTTATAAATCATGCAGGTTTGTTTCAGGAAAATGTATATAAAATATGATTTATTTTTAAAATATATATATATTTAATAAAATATCTAGTAGCCAGCTCTGATAAACTGGCATATGGCATGATGGTGGCAAAGTATTGGCAGTAGGAGACCTCAGTGGTAGGAAGCCAGGGTCTGTCCTGTGATGGATACAGCCAGTTCCAGCCAGCTGCAGTGGAGCTGAGCCCACCAGTCAAGGTGGTGTTGCCGCTGCGAAAATGTATTTTAAAAAAGGCATAAACACCAAGCAGGCAGAGGAGGCAGGCAGAGGAGAGTGAAAAAATAAGTGAGAAATATAAAAGTAAACATCAGTCAGAGGGAAAGAGGCACTCCAAGCAACAGAGCAAAGACTTACCTGCAGTCCATGGAAGAGCCCACAGTGGAGTATGTATTTTCCTGCAACACATGGAAACCATGTTGAAGCAGATAGCCACACTGCTGCTCATGGAGGGCCTCATACGGAAGTATTTGGATATTTCATTAAGGAACTGTAGCCTGTGCCAGAACAAGTTTATCCTGAAAGACTGCAGCCCATGTAGAGAGATGACTGTGCTAGAGCAGGGAAAAAGTGAGGAACAGGGAATGGCAGAAAGAAATTGTTATGGAGTGTCTATAAACCTCATTCCCCATTTGCTTGCATCCCTTGAGGTAGGGAGGAAGTAGAGGAGTCAGGAATGAAGGAATGAAGTTGAGCAAGAGAAAAACGGGGTGTGGGAGGATGGTGTTGCTTTAATTGTCTGTATTTCTCACCATCCAGATCTGTTTCAATTAACAATATATTAATTTTCCACAAGTCAAGTCTGTCTGTCTATGACAGAGCCTTTCAAGTGATCTCCCTGTTATTATGTTGACCTACAAAGTTTTTTTCATGTTATTTTCTCTCCCTGTTCAGTTGAGAAGGGGAAGTGAGAGAGCAGCTTGGTGGCTGTCTGACCAAGGTAAAACCATGGCAGTCAGCAATAACAGGATATAAATCTATTTACAACCTTTGTCAAAAGATAACTATATTGTAAGTTTATATAAAAGAAAAGAATGACTGCTCAGTTGTCGATTTAAGTGTAAAAAGGCCGCTTAAAAATAATTAATTTTTACCATTATTTGGGGAACAGAGAAATAAAGGTGTTTGGACTTAGCTGAAACAGAATTTCATCTCCTAATGGGCCCTGAGGAAAATAAAGGGAAATATCAGAAAATAGACTAAATAAATGAGCAAGACCTCTAACTTTAAAAAGATTGTCAGAATTTCCTGCCAGATAAGCGAAGGCAAAATGATTGTGATTGTGAAATAAAACTGCAACCCTACTACATATGCTGGATTAGAGCACCTATTCATCAGTTTAAATTATTAACAAGACAACATAAAAAAAGTGTTAAAAGAATGAAAGTGTGGCAACCGTTAATTATGAATGCATCCAAAGAAACCTTCTTTACTTCTGTCCTGAAATTATGGAGAGAAAGGGATATAAAACTCCCTGAACTGAACACAGAACACAATATGGTTCCATCTTTAGCTTCACAATGCTCATCACAACTACTGAATTTATAACAAACCATCATTAAACACCATGAGAAGCTGGGATAAATAACAATGACTGTAGTTATATGGTATTGGTACATGTACTTTGGCTGGTTATAGAGCTAAGACTTCAACGTAATTTGGTAAAATTAATTTCTAAAGCAAGGTCAGAGAATTAGGTCAAAATGCACTTGGCATTTTTCATAAAACAAAATCCACAGTAAATACTGTAAGTGAAATAAAATTTGTTTATTGTAATTCTAATTATATTTCATTTTCTACCCTTTCTTTAGCATAGACTTGTTAAACTGAAAATGTGTAAGTGCTACTATTCATCCTGCAGCTGGTGTAAATGAAACTGCTTGTATAGCTATTTTGATGCTCTGAGTTGTACTGCTTTGACACACTATGTCAGGAACTACATTTTGGTTGTTGGTCACAGCCCAGATTCGAATATGATCATTGGTCATAATCAAGACCAGTCATTGTCTTTAACATGGCATCCTCAACACCCAGTAAGAGACTTATTTGTGACAAAAAGAACAAGAATTCATAAAGGACATGAAAAAATGAAATATAATTTCTTGTTTCTTTAGACTTCGATTTGTTTTCCCAGAAAATAGCTTGACACTTAGCAAATTGGAAGCCTGCTGATCAAATTGAGTGTTCTTATCTGATTCTACTTTATTTGGTCTGAGAGCTCATCAAAACTAAATCCTTGGTTTTTCAAAAGTAGGGGTGCTCTTTTTGAAGTACTTCTCTAAGTGACTAGAATAGATACTGAGGGAAAACGTATAGTCTTTAAACTGAAACTAAAATCCAAAATTCTGTATGAGGATCTGAGATTATACAGGAAAATGGTCAGACATTTTAAGATGAGATCTAGGACTCTTGGTTTCCTTAGCTACAGAGAAATTGTCAGGGGAAATACAGGATTCAGGGTACCTTTGTAACTCTTCTGGGATGTTAAAGACCAGGGTTGCTGTGATTTAATATACAGATCCTGTAGCCCTCTAGTAAAGATAGGTGCTTATATCTTACTCTTTATTTTATTTATTTTATTATTATTATTATTATTATTATTTTCCCACACCTGTAGTTATAACTTCTTCTTCCTTCCCCAGCCATTTTAGGGAGTTCTAGTTCTCAATATGGAGATGCGCATAAAATCTGGAGTTGGATATATAAATTGTCAGATGTCCTTCTCAGGGGCTTGCATCTCCATTTGAACATGGAATCTTATGCTGCTAATGTTCCTTAGTAAGTTACAAATGATATCCAGAAACTACATGTGGTGGTTTTACTGTGCTAGGCAGCTGAACACCACAACCGCTCTCTCACTCCCCCTCCTCAGATGAGGAGGGGAAGAAGTAAAGGAAAGAACAGCTCATGGGCTGAGATAAGGATAATTTAATTAAAGGAAAAAATAATTATTAAGGAAATATTATTATTAATTAAACTATTTAACTAAAGGGAAAAAGGGAAAGGGGAAAAGGGAGGGGGAGAGGGAAAAAAACAAAACAAAACAAGTAAAGGCTATGTGGAAGTGCAGAGGAAAGAAATTACTCTCTACTTCCCACAAATGAGCGATGCTTGAGCACGTCCTTGAAGCAGGGCCTCAATGCACGTAGCCAGTGTTCGGGAGGAGGACAGACGTCTTCACAAGGAGAGCCCACCCCTCCCCTCTTCTTCCTTTTTCCACCTTTTATTGTTGAGTGTGACATCATATGGTATGGTATCCCTTTCGTTGGTTTAGGTCAGCTGCCTTGGTGATGTTTCTCACCTTTTTGCCCACCCCCTAGGAGGGTTAGAGAGAGTCCTGATGCTGTGCCGGCACTTCTCAGCAGCAGACACAAGACTGGTGTGATACCACTGCTGTTTAGCTACAAGTGCAGAGCACAGCACTGTATGGGCTGCTGCAGGGAAAGTTAACATCCCAGCCAGACTCAGTACACTACAGAATTCTAAGAAAAACTGTGAAATCCAGATTTCAACTTGGTGCCTGAGTCCTGTGGTTCTGGAGTATATTAATCCATTCTGGCATCTTGTAGAGCTGAAACAAACTCATTCAGTTTAGAATATCAGGTAAATCATCTCCAGTAACTAATTTTCTCTTCAGAGCTTGTTGCAGAAGAGGAAGGAAGCTTATGTTTGACATTTTTTCTCTGTGCAAACTACAGATTTTAACATTCCCTCTGTTTAAAAAAAGAGGCCTGATATTGCCCCTGCCTCATGCTTTATTTTCCTGGGTAATTTCAGTGCAGTTAGGTAATTCACAATCACCAGAGTAATACACAGGTGACTGGAGTCTCAAAAGTTAAAGCAAAGCTCTACAGATTATTATATTTTGAAGGACTATAAAACAGATGTAGTACTGAAAGCATGTTCTCTGGAATTCTATTACAAATTAATAACATCATACCATGTCTTCTAAAGACCAAATAAAATGTCATGTTCTTAGCTGATGTAGCTCTTCATATCTTCGAGATATATCAGTATTACTATTCTGGTTCACATTAGCTGAGAATACAGCTGCTGTTTTCTCATGATCATATATGATTTTGTTATCTGAAAAACACTTGTCTAATTCCTATTTAAAAACAGATGTACATTAGAGATTAACTGAGACTGGCTTGTACTTCAGGCATCTAGATTTGCCTTTTCTTACTAAAAATTCTATTTAGTCATTGACTCTGCAAACAATGTGGATCTATCATGTTTTTTTCACCTTAATGCCACAGGTTCCATCACAAAAGTTGATATTGCTGTAGCACAGATGTCACAGAGTATGCTGATCATTAAAAAGACATTTTGTGATCTCTTTTCCATAAATACTTTTTATAGGACAATACTTAGGAAGTATGTACTTCAAGTTGTTAACAGCTTGTCATCCTAAGGTTGATTTAGTATTTAAATGACAATTTATCCTCCACAAAATTCTGGTGTACTTGGTCACAGTGTACCTCAATGTATGCAAAACAGGATCTCTTGCTTACATTATTGTTTTATCACTGCTTTTCATAGAAGCAGGATTGGACTTTTAATCTAGTCATTCTTTTTCAAATGAAATCTGACTCCTGTGTTTGACAGAGACACAAAGAGTCCTCAAGCTGATTGCAAGGGAAAGAGACCTGTTGTATTTTTACTTGATAATTTTGATCTTCAAGTTCCAGATTTAGTACAGCAGTATAGAAGCAGAAGTGTTCAGAAGTGGTATACATGCCAAATATACCTTAAATTCATGTAGACATAAGTATTACTTTGAAAAAGTATCAGTTTCTACTTCTCCTGTTTCTCCAAGGCCCATTTGTAAATGTGTGCTATAAGCTATACCTTATATTAGCAATTATTTCCTTGGCTAATCCTCATAAAGGGTAGACAATTACTTAAAAATTAGTGACTTTAAATTTGCTCCTCCAAGTTTCTATGACATTTTAGTCTAGTACTATATTTATAGCCCCTTTTTGATTTTATTTTTTTCTATATAGTATTTTAAGTTTAATCAAAAGTCAACTTAAAAAGGCCATTCTGCCTAAGGGATATTTTTCCATTAAGTATTTGACATATTGGTGGCCTTGAGGGATTATTGGTTTTTGAAGAAATATTAACAGCTGGAAATTTGCATTTTAATACAATTCTCCTCAACTACTCAAGCAATTTTAGTTTTAAGACCTGTGACAGGCTTCAAAGCCTTAGTTCTAAAGCAATCTTGCCAAGTAGTAGCTAACATAATTTTACTACAAATGATTAAGTTTACTAATAGGTTTTCCTTTTTAAAGTCTTGTTTGAGATGTCTGTGAAATCAATACCAAAACTTTGTGATTTGTACTAGAACTCACATTGTTAATTTGTCTGAACCAAAGGGAAAAAGAACCCCTTCAAAAATCTCAAACCCAAAGAAAATCAAAAGTGAGAACTAAAAATAAATATCACAGTCACCCCATAATTACATTATTTAAAAACTAAAGAGCATGAGAACATCTGTAAATTGATATCCTTGATGAGTTTGTTAAAAATATGACTATATAAATAAGCTATCATAGAAGTTTGTATTGTTTACTGATAACTGAGGCATTTAGATGAATCAGCTGAAGAGACATTTACAGTAAAATTGGAACAGTCTGAACACTATGGGAGTGCTAATGCCTTCACTATGCATGCTGTGTCCTAGCTACCATTCAAATGAAAGTGCCCAATGACTTCACGCACTTTGTGTCAACCCAACAGAGAACTTCCAAGTCAGTGACAGCTTTGAAAGTGGTTTGGACTGAGCTAAACTTTCCTGATATACTAGCATTGCTGGTTGAATTTAAACAGATCCAGTCTGATCAAACCATCATACATTTTAGTGGGCTATTAAATAAATTTTATTTTGAGAATGAAATTACTGAGCAAAATTTGAATGATATAGTAGTTTAGAGAATATTTAAATTTAACATATACTTAAACTGTCTGCAGATACATACTCAAAAATGAAAGCATTAGCTGGAAAAAAAAATAATAATCTGTGCCAAAGTTTTTATACATCATCAAGCCTGGTGTAATGTTATCTTCAATGAGCACATTTCAGGGAAAAATATGATGCAATTTTTCTTTCAAGAAAAAGAAAAAAAGCTTAAAAGTCTGATCAAAAGCAGATGTTATATCTGGATCCCTCTCAATAATTTACTAAATTTACTAAATTTACTAAATTTAGGAGGTCCCTGCTGACTGGAAACTAACCAATGTTATGCCTATCTATAAGAAGGGCATAAGAGAAGAGCCAGGAAACTGCATACATGTCAGTCTAACCTCAGTAACCTGGAAAAGTTAGAGAAGATTTTCCTGGGTGCTGTCAAAGGACATTTAAAGAAAAAAGCTGTTATCAGGGGTAGTCAACATGGGCTCATGAAGGCAATGGTATAATCTTTCTGGATTTCAGTAAGGCCTTTGATACTCTCCCTCACAACACCCTTCTAATCAAATTCTCCAGAGATGAACAGGCTCATGATATTCTGGGTGATGAACTGGCTCCAATGTAGAGCTCAAAGGGTTGTACTGAATTGGGCTACATCTGGCTGGTAGCTGTCACTATTAGTGTTTCTCAGGGTGCAATTCTCGGGCCAGTCCTATTCAACGTTTTTATCAATGATTGACATGGAGGTATTGAATGCACCTTCCACAAGTTTGCTAGTGACAGTAAACTGGGAGGTAGGTGCTGTTGACACCCTGGAAGGATGTGAAGCTGGCTAAATGCTGGGTTCTGCACCTGAGATGGAATAATAATAATGGACACAGGCTGTGAGATGCATGGCTGGAGAGCAGCTCTGTGGAAAGGGATCTGGGGGAGCTGGTCTACAGTAGGCTGGACAAGAGACAGCAGTGTGCCCTGGCAGCCAAGTGTGCAAATTGCATTTTTGGGTGCATAAAATGCAGCATAGCCAGCTGATCATAAAAGGTGATTCTCCCACAGTATTTAGCACTTGTGCAACCTCATCTTGAATATTGGGTACGGATCTGGGCTCCAGAATGTAGAAAGTAGGTTAAGGTACTTATCAGTGTCTAGAATAGAGTAACAAAGCTTATAAAAGGGCTGTAAGTCAAGCCACATGAGGAGAGGCTGAGGACACTTCAGTTGTCTAGTTTGGAGAAAAGTAGACTAAGAGTTAAGGCTAAGAAGTGACCTAATTGCTCTCTAGAACTTTCAGGGGACAGGGGGTTGGGTGTGGGTGGGAGGGGAGTGGACATGGAGGTGTCAATCTCTTTTCCCTGGTAAACCATAAAACGTGGGATCATCACAATATTGCACCAGGGGATGTTCAGACTGGATATTAGGAAAAAAATCTTTACTGTGATGGTGGTCAAACACCAGAACAAGCTTTTTATTATGGTGGTTGATGACAAATGCCTGTCAGTGTTTAAGAGACATTTGAATAATGCTCTTAAAAATAAGTTTTAGCTTTTGGTTAGCCCTAAAGTGGCCAGGCTGTCGGAATTGATGATCTTTGTAGGCCCTTTCCAGCTGAACTGAACCAAGCTAAGCTATTTGATTGGATTGATTCATTTAGATTCTATTTGATTCTAACCCACCCTAGTTGCTAGCTTTTCCATTTAACTTAGCAGATCTCAGATAAGGTCTGAAATTTATTATTTGATCAACAAATATTTCAAATTGAGAAAAATGTTCTGAAAACTATGAGAAATTTTAGAAAATTCGGCAAAACATCACCAAGATATCAAAAAGTAAAATGTAATTTAAATAAGTGGAGATAACTTCATTTGATGAACTACTATGATAAAAATGTGATACTGTGATGACTATGTGATAAAAACCTATGAAATATTGTTTAGAAATAAATACGAATTTCTGTAGTCTCCTGTGTACAGTAAAAAATTGGTCATCGTTATAACTGGAGTTTACATGTGGGGACAGCAATTGTACTTGGAAAGTTTTGTTAGTTTCTGTTTGGTATATTTCCTAAAAATGAATGTTTCAAGGTGTCAGTAACTGAATACATCCCAATCCTCCAAACCTTATTTCTAAACTGGTAATTTTGTGTAACAAAATATGGATTTTGTCAGACTTAATAAGACTAGTATGTTGATTCAAACACCTCAGGCAAATAAGATATACACATAGGAATGTGATTACAGCTAGAGGCTGTAACTTTATTAATGTAATTAACATAAAGATAACTCAGGAGATGCAAAACAGCTATTTCACCCAATATCACTACCTAACAGGAGTGCTCCAGAGTGCTTTTACCCAGGATATATCAATCCAGTTAATAACAAAACACCAAACTTCATTTACATTTGTCAACAACTAACAACCAAACCCTTTTTTGTTTTCTCTGAGTGTCAGAAATCAAGATGAAGGATGTCTCAGCCCATGCTCAAAACTTTGTATTTCACAGAGGCAGGTCTTCCACTAACTTGGAAAACGTGAAGCTGCCTGAAATTTTTTTCCTTGAATCATCTTGGCCCTTGTCTTAAATTTCAAATTTGTAAAAACTGCAAGAAAAACATATCACAAAACAGCTGCTGCTATAAGGCTATCTGAGCCTGCTAAGTTTCTTCAGTGTGTGAAACACAAAAAATTACATTCCAGAAAATATGTTTTTAGATACAATAAAGGACAAACAAAATTCAGTAAAACATTATTACAAAACACATGAAGCAAGCAAGACCTATTTATATAACCTAGAAATACAGAAAGAACAAGAGATGATACAGTTTTGCTTAGAAAAATCTAAAAGTTAATGTTCATGTTGAGTCCATGTAATGGGATAGTTTGAAGATGTACGAAAATAGGAGTTATGACTGATTTTACTTTCCTCTAATAAGCTATAGATGAAATATCTTTTATTGCTAGCTCTAGACCTTATTTGTGGTGAGGATTCTTATTAAAGAGGAACTTTATAACATACTATTACAGCTTTTATTGGTCCTAAAATCCAGAAACTAAGTAACACAGTGTATAAAAATTATACTAGAAATGGAGATTTTTTTTTTTTTAAGAATATGCTTATACTTTGAAAGGGATTTTTCCACATGGATATATGTGTTTTGCTGTTCTTGTTGCTTTCTTGTTTTGTTTTTGTCTGTTTTTTTAACATGGAAGAGTTCTCTTCTTCAGTGTTTAACTTCTGTCAAAACTAGAAAAAATGTACACCTGTCATTGCCAGCAGATAGCCTTGTACTGGCAGTATGAAAAAGCAGATTTCAGATCTTTGCTCTTATTTATTTTGTGAGAAGGACTTGAACTTGCAACTGCATTTTTCCAGAAAAGTAATACTTAGCTACCTCAGGTTCTTCTGAGGAGATGCTATTTTCTCCTCAAAAGCCCTTGAGAAATCTCAGTTTTGTCTTGATGCAGTGACCACAGGCTAAGACTGTAATTTCCTACTCAGTTCTTCAGTGCTCAGGCCTTTGAGTGATATTTACCAGAACTTTTCCTTTAAAAATAGCTAATATTTACAAACTTCTTTCACAGCAAGACTGAACTCCCAGGGTCAGTTAAGTTTTCTTGGATTTAGAAACCAATGCCACAAGCCTAAGAAGTTAAGCAAGTCCTGAAGAAGTAGATCAGGATTTCTTTCTCCACACATAGATGACATTTATTTATTTATTTATTTTCCTCTAGGAGAGAAGCCAACCTGTGACAATGCTCTGTATTTACATCTTTTTCATCCACATTCACTGAAGCCGTGTTATCACCAACCTTATCTGTGTTGGGACTGATGATCTTGCTGAAGAATCTAAAGAAGGTCAATTGAGAAGATCAAACTAGCAGGGGAAAAAATCTGAATGCTTTAGTTGTAATGATTGTCTCCTCCCTATAAATAAAAATATTTATGAAGAAATCTTATACTGGAATCCTCTAACCAGCCTACGGTTTTGAATATTCTCCAAGGTTTACTGAACAAGTTTAACATTTTTTGTCCTCTAAAATTGGAATTCCCAAAGCGATCTCCTTTGTCTTTTACTGTCTTGCCCTGTGTTAAGTATCATTTACTGGATTTAATCTATGACTGAAATAAATAATTTGTTTTAATTTTAGTTTTTAGTTTTGTCCAGTCTTTCATGCCTTGCCATGAGCTTGAGGATAATATGAGCTAGTGAGTGTGAGTTGAAAAGAGAACTTTTCCATAACTGATAAATCTTTGGGTTATTTAAGTAAGGCTTTAAATCTTTACCATCTTCATCACAGTTTTTAGAGTGTCAGTCTGGATACTCAGTCTCTTAGACTTCATAGCCTACAAGTATCAAAAATACCATTGTCTTCAGTCTTTTCATTGTTTCAGTGCAGCTAGAGTTGTATCAGATGCAAAAATTCTGATTGTTTTCCATTCCTTTGGAACCAGTTTAAATTGATTTCATTTGCACATGACAACATTATACTGTACAAAAATATGCATTTTATAACCTGTAGGATAAGAAGATTTCCAGAAAATTTAGTAGAGGCCTACAATGTCAGTAAACTAGTTCTGATGGATCAGTTTTGGATGTTCCACTCTATGACCAATATGAACAAAAAGAAATTGATTCAGAATTCTCTTTGAATAAGTTGCTTTTTGGATGTAAGAAACAAAGACATGGGGAGTTTACTAGAATTATTCTCTGTGAAAAGACCTAATGAACACAAAAATGAAAATTTACTGCAGTTTTCCACACTCCACAGCGCAGGTTTTAAAAATAAACAAGTAAAGTAAAAAGTAAAAAGTAAAAATTCTGAAAACTAACCCTCATTCTCCTAAATATGGTAATTGCTTATAAAATGTCCCTTACACTCTTGATGAGGAGGAAGAAGGAATAGACCTTCTACAACATTCACCTTGTCCATAAGCAGTGATTAGACATTAGCAATGGTTATGTATGACTAGAAACTGGCTACTTTATAGAGTGTGCTTATAAAGATATCATACATATTGTAGAAGTTAGGTTATAGAAAAAAGTAGTGTGCTATTTTTTCTTATGAACACATTACTACTCTATATTAAATAAATGCAGCACTAAAGGGGAAAAAAAAACAAACAGGTGGAAAAAGGTATCTTCAGTAGATATTTGTAAGACATTCGAAGACATTACATGAAAAAAAGAAGATGCAAAATTTACTGCAGCCTCAGGGTAGCTATAAATTATTTTCAGACAAATCACTATTTGTTCTGCTATTGTAGTGAAAAAAATCTCCTAGCAACTACCGTGTTTTACTGTATCTGGTAGTTAATATACAGAACATGCTTTCCTAAAAGAAAATACAAATACAAATGGATGACAAAGATCTTTATCTCTTCTGGCAAAGCCCATAAGGTAAAATCATTAATTTTCAGTTGAAATGAAAAACAAACAAACAAACAAAAAATTTTAGTTGCACACACCCTATAGTATTTGGAAGTAATAGAAGAAAATGAAGGTTTAATATGTATAAAGAAAAGTGCTAAAACAGCAACAGAGGAAGAAACAGAAGAGAACATATAATTAGGTGAGAATTAACATACATATATATAATATATATATAATAAAGGCTGAAATAAAATTTTAGAAAAACAATAAAAAATAAATAGTTAAATAAAAACCAAAAACCATAACAGTACCAGTTATTGTTACCGCATGCCTTGGAAATAATAAATGTATACAATGAAGAAATGATCATGTGCATTTGTTATAGGTCATTGGACTTGAAATGGAAAATTTCTACATTGACTCTGAAGTGTTAAAAACTAGAAGATACTATATTCATGAGGGACTTAACAATAACCACTTTGAAGCCCATTAGGTAATGAAGACAGTAAAACATGAAAGTAGTTCTTAGAATACAGAAAAGACAGCTTTATGATCCAGAAAGTAGAAAATCCATCTAGAGGAAAAACTGTCCTGGATCTACTTCAGTAGGGAAGAACTAATTGAGAACATGAGTATAAAAAAGAATTGCTTGCATTGCTCACCATATGTACCTGATTGTAAGAAAGAAAATTCTGTTGAATAAAGAAACTGAAGAAATATATCATAGCAGAGAAAAGATGTGAGACAGACTAGAGTATATCTGTGTCAAATTATCAACCCTGCCTTGCACTTCCAGGGAAAACTAAGTGTAAAACCTCTAGGAACATGCAGAAAGCTGTGCTGTGCAACAATGTTGATTGACACTTCATTGATGAACCAATACTAGAGATCATCCGTGCCAATTATCTACAAAGTTGTTTCTATCCTGCAGCTTGCAGTATTGTGTAAGTATGCTGAAGTTATCTGTCAGTGAGTTAACTGGAAGAAGACTAGTCGTAGCAATATGAAGCATAATATAAACTAATTAGTCTTTGTAATTTAAACTAGTTTTAAAATAATATAAAATATATAAATCTATACTGTATGCAGACCGCAACACAAATGCTTTCTGCTCTTGGCTGTCTCTAAAGAAGATGAAGATGGGAACATAGAAGAGTAGAGTCTGGAGCTCTTGAGAGAAGTGCCTTCTCCAAAGAAGTCTCTAGAGGTTTTCAGTCTTCATTGGCTTATTGACTGGGTAAGCCAAACACCATTTATTTTCATCTAGAAAAACAGAGTCTGACAGGACAATGAAATATGAGAATGTTTATAACCATGCAGTGCCATTAACTAAAATAATAACCATGATACTTGACAAAGTGAAGGTTATCCAAATTAAGATATAAACTAATCTGTGTGGTGTAGTTGTAGAAGATGACAGTACAACTATTCAGAGCATCAAGAAGGAGTTTGGTAGCTAGTCCCTTCATTCATCTAGTGTAATTCTATTGTGCTCTCACCTATAGCACAGACAACTCTCATCTGTTACTGACCTATGGATATAATCAGTCCAGGCAGGATAGAAACAGTGAGTCCAGCGAATATGACACAAGAAGTAGTAAAGATCTAGTTGTAGATTCAAGGGAATGATTAACTTCTTTATTTTTTATTTTTTAAACTGATTCCACCATTCTGGCAAAGTCATATAAAATTGTAAGAAAACTCAGGTTGGAAGGGACATCTGGACATCTCTAATCTGCAGCTCAAAGCATAGTCCTGTATGAGGTCAGACGTGGTAGCTCAGGATCCTGCCAGGTCTTGAAAAAACCTTCAGGGGTAGATACTGCACAACCTCCCTGAAAACCGACTTCCCTGTAGGACTGACAGGTTTTTCCATATGTCCAAGCTGGACCTCTCTTGTTCAACTTGTTCTTGTTCAACTGTTCTCGTTTTTCACTGTGGAAAATGTCTCAGCTTTCTTGGTAACTGCCTCATAGGCCCTGACAGGCTGCTGTTAGTTGCCCCTGTGTCATCTCTTCTCCAGGATGAACAAGCCCATTTCTTTCAGCCTCTCCTCACATGGTACATTCTCAGGAACTGTCCTTCTTGGTGGTTCTCCTCTAAACTTGCTCCAGTTGATCAATGTTTTAAACCAGGGGCCCAAACTGTACACAGAATCCAGATGAGTTGTAATGAATGCTGATTAGAGGGGAATAATCACTCTCCTCAAGATCTCAAGCTACTGGCTATGCTCTTGTCCATATGATTCAGGATTCTGTTGATCTGCTTTTCTGCAAGGACTTACTGTGGGTTCATGTGCAGCTCACCCTCTGCTAACCCCCAGGCCCTTCAGGAGAGCCCTTCCCTAGTCTGCATCCAGACTAGGCAGTTTCCATTCCCATGACTGGGACTCAGCATTTGCCCTTGCTGGATTTCATCAGGTCCCTGTGGCCCATTTGTCTACATTGTATAGGTCCCTCTGAATAGCAGCTCTAGCTTTGAGCCTGTTTGTTGTCTCCCCCAGTTCAGTGTCAGCTGCAGACTTGGTGTTACATTTTTCTTCTTTCAGTATGCTTTGACCGAACTCATTCAGGGAAAGGGCTGATTATTGCATGGCATTGTTTGAGGTGCTTGGCTGAAGGATCTTATAGGGCCAACTTGTCAAAAGCCTCGGGGCTTTCCTGTTGTATCAACAACCACAATATATTTGATGCAGCACCCATGCTTACTTACAACATTCCCTACTGAAAAGTGTGGATGGATCATAAGAGAGTTGTGCTGCATTTTAGTTCTTAGCCCAAGCAATGATGCCAAATAGAGTGAGAACTGGACTGTGGAAAGGTTGAATATTCAATGGAACCAGATGCAGTGATATACTAAGAAGAGATATTTATTCTAACTTTGCAATGGAAAACTTTTGTAGACTCTATCACAGTTTCCTTAAAACAAAAACAACCAAAAAAGAAAAAAAATATCTGGAATAATATACTGAATATTAAGGTTTCTTTTTAAAATAATTTATTGTTTATTATCCCTAAGCCATGATGTTTTAACCTTGTCAAAATTTGACCTCATTATTCAGCTGGTTTGACTAGTTAATTTGGAAGAGCAAATCTGGCAGAAAATAAAGTCAAAAAATTTGACCATTTTTCACTTTTTGCCTCAAGCACGTAACTATGAATGATTCATAGCACTTCTTGCTCTGTGACAGATTCATTATTAAAAGTTTATTTAATTATCAATACAGTGCTCTACTCTATTAAGAAAATCATATTTTATATTGACTATTACTTGTGAATGAAGTTATCAGTGCCATTCAATCCACTTGAAATCCTTAACATCTGTTTCATTAAGCTGATAGAGTTTGTTATCGACATGTTTAATACAATATCTTTTCCAAGCGCATATTGGCAGTTTCTCTAAGTGTTAAGAGAACTCATAGGTATAAGTTAGTAATTATGATACTGTGTCCTATTTGTTGTCTAGATGTGTGGTGTATTTTTTAGGATCAAAACCACTGAGAGACAGTACTGCAGTGTCCACTTCAGGAGTGTTAGATTAATTTATTTCATTGTTATTTTCATTGCAAATGTATGCCAAGGAACACAATGATCACAGTATGTAAATTATATCTGGACATACAAAATAAAGGAATTTATTATCTTCTGTTTATGTCAGTTGTTTCCAGTTTGCCTAAATACATTAAAAACATATTATGATATTATGGGTATTATGCAAACACTAATATTAACATATTTTAATGCATGCTTCTGTTTTTACTTAATTCCATTTCAGATTAAAATCCATTACTAGTATCAATCTTTTATCTCTTTTGTCCTAGAAATTGAATTCTGCATTAGAGAATGTGGATAATGTTTGATAAGAGAATTAGAAATATTCCAAATAGAAAAGTTTTATTATTTTTTTCTCTATTTAAGATAGTTGTCATGCTCAAATGAAATTTTCTTCTTTTTATTGTCAATAGTTTTTATGTTTGAAAATAGCTGGGCGAATAATTGCCTTTTTCTAAACAGGTTCCAAATGTAATCCAGAAGCTTTCATTAAAAGCATGAGGTACAGTTACAAAGTAAAGCATTTATGTATTTATTTAAAATATACAAAGCACAGGGATATAAATGTTTTGTTGTTGTTTTTTGTTGCTGTTGTTGTTGTTCACCTGAATGGACAGGCTTTTATACTGTTTTCAGTTTCCAAAATATTTGACATTATGAGGAATCACTATTCTCTCAAAGTTTATGCATGTAACTGTGGCTTAACTTGTACTGTTACTAATTTGGTGTCTTTTTAGAGATAGGAAAAGACAGAAGAGAAAGTATGTTTTGGAATGTTTATATGTTTCAAGTATTCTGTTTTGCCTCTTTTTATTATTTTATTTTATTTTATTTTATTTTATTTTATTTTATTTTATTTTTTTCCAGTTTATCTTTATTATATCAGTTTTGAAAATATATGGAATAGTTTATTATAAAAGCAATTGCAATACATACACAATTAAAGTTAGGGAAAAACAAGTCTTTATTTTATATATATATATATGAGTGTATATATATATACACAACAAATATATATATTTGTTGAATGGTCTGTAAAAGATTAGCCTAGTAACTTGTAGAAACATAAGACTTTATCTTCTGTGCATGAGTAAGTCTCATGATGAACCAAGTGGTAGCCTTTGAAGTATGAAACTTCAAAGTTTCAGTTTGTAGTCAGTTTGCAAATAGTGATAAATTAATATACAGTTAGAAACACATACAACTTACTGTGGTCACTACAGCCTGCACAGGAAAACTCAAGCAACATTTATAAGAACTGCTAATATGATTGACTGTTCCCTGAATCTTCATCTTTCTCCCTCTGAACCTATATAGGAAGGAATATATTGGTTGAAGACGTGTTTTTTTTTTTTTTTTTTTTTTTTTTTTTTTTTTTTTTAGAATAATCAAAAATCTCTGTTTTAAGATAACCACTCATCTTCAGCAGATGAGATAACTCTTCCCCCTCAATGTCCCTGACCAGAGATAGGTAGAAAAATTTCCATCAGACAGGAACTGCTTTGAAGAGCTGTAAAAATATAGGGTGTCTTTTGAGAAATGAACAGAAAGACTGTTTGGCTCTAAATATGATATTCAATCAAAATTAATGATATTTTAGCCAACAAAACTAATGGGATATAAAAATGGAAGGATAAAAGTGTTGGGAACTCAATTCCAGTTCTTCTACAAACTAAATTAATATTAGAATTTATGTCTACAGAGGAAATCCTTGTTCCAGCTTTGGGACAGTGACTGTTTATAAGCCAGTCTACCACCTCCCAAATGAAACTGTCAATGAATCCTCACTCGAGTTGTTATTTAAAAGGAAAGCTTTCACCTTGGTGTCTCCTAGACAGACTTCTGTGAACATTTGTGTTTGTGTGCATGTTGTGAAAAAGATACCAAATTACCATGATTTTTCAAAAGTGGTCAAGCAATTAAGGACATCATAAAACATAAAGCAATACACTAGCTAGCAAACTCAATGTATGTATTTTCCTGTTTCTCTCCTGTACCTTAATATTATGTACAAATTTAAAACAGAAAATAAATAGAAGACAAACTCCAAACACCACAAACCTAACTTTCATACATTACCACATAAAAATGTCTACATAAAAACCATTAAATTATAACAATTGATACTGGAAGGCAGTATCTTTAAATTCGTTCTTCCACTTATAACCCCCTCCTCCCCCCCAAAAAAACAAAAACCAAAAACCAAAACCAAAACCAAAAACAAACAAACAAAAACTTTGTTTCTTCTTATGTCATCTTGACCTTGAAAAGCTCATCAGAAGAGCCAAACATCCGGCAAGCTGATGTCATATGGAACCAGACCTTATCACAATAACAGCTGGCAAACCTGGGCATTGAAGGCAGTAGAGTTAACCCTTTTCTCACCCTTTCTCAAAGGTAACATCAAAATTCATGAATCAAACATATGCTTCCTTTCAATGGAATTTCAGTCATTGTGCCCAGAACCGCATTGAAACTATGAAGATGAAGCAATGCAATCACCGTTTGTCAAAATAGGTTCACTTGGACAGCTAATAAAGCTCAGTGGACGAATATTTTTAAGAAATCAGCATTTCCCTGATCTATTATTTCTGATGCTCTACAGAGAACTACAAAATACTTGCAAAGATAAGTCTTTGAATGAAAATTATAAAACTGAAATATACTGCTCTTTGTGGATGCAGATGTTGCCACTAGAGTCCCTTCTCCAGTCCCCCTGCAAAGTCCCTTCTCCAGCAATTCAGTCAGCTGTGAGATGTGAATATTCCCTGTTACCAGGCACCAGTCCCAAGTATACCATGCAACTGATGGGATGGATCCATGGAACCAATGCGATTGCAAGTGGGAGATCACCAAGGATTCATTTGAGGATTAGCTATTCTCACATGACTGTAATGCATTATTTTGGGATGATGGATGCCTAAAAGTTCCAGCTGTTAGTTCAGAAGTTTATAAAGTGGATAAACTATATTTCTTTCTTCCACAGCACAGACTGTATGCACAGCTCCTTGTTTTCTCATTTTTTCCTGACAGAACAGTAACCCTTCAGACCTATTATTTATGATTCATATTTTTGTGTCCTTGAAAATATCTTTATAACCTTAGCCCTTACATTTGTTCAACTGTAGGTTTTTGTTTACTTGTTTGTTTGTTTTCTGTTTGTTTTTTTTTTTAGGAAAAGCTTCAGCTGATTCCAGGGTATGGCTTTTCTGTCTGCAATGGATTTATAGTAAAACTGTGTTTAAATTTACCAAATGAAAACAAACAAGCAAACAAACAAATGAACAAGCAAACAACAACAACAAAAAAAACAATGCTCAATTAATGAACTATGTCTTGAAGTAAAACATATTCCAAATTGACATAATTTATAGATTGATTTTTTTTTTTCTTCCCTCTGTGAGCTTTTTGTCCTCCTGCATAGACTTTGCACAGTAGAACTCAGATGCAGACCACTGAGAGAATTAATTGTGTTTCAAAATAACTAGGCTGTTTAGAGATGTTCTCTAAAATTCTCCTGGTGGGGGGACAAAAACTATGAAAAGTCTACACCAGTATAAACAAAACAAATATGGCCAAATATTTTCTATTTTTGACAAAACAAAATAATATTTAAAAGTTTCTCATACTTTTCTTTTGGCAATACTTAACTAGAACCTGCTTTTGGTCAGATTGCGATGAAAATAAAAAATATTTTCCTGGAAGAATCTGAATTCAGCACTCAGGTAATTTATTTTCCATAAATACCCAGGAATTATTTTTAATTATTTTTATCTGTTAACCGGTGAACCAATTATCTCTCTCTCTCTCTCTCTTGTTTTGTAATAAAGTTTTCTTTATATAGGAAATAAATTGTTGACACCACAGGAACAGATATCTCCAATTACTTTATGATACAGTTATGCTTTACTAGAACGACCTACAGAATGGTTTGCTGATTCAGCAGAGCATGTAGGGTTAACTAAACGTTTTGCTTCAGTACATTTATACTTATTAAACCTCCACTTATTGCACTGAGCCATTTTTGATTAATGTTGCTATTTCTGTTTGATAGCTTTGCCGCAAGGTTCTCACTATTTTATGAACCATATTGCTGCCTAAGTTTGTGTGATCGCTCAACTCCCAAATCAGATAGCTATGACAATTTACAATTACCTTTTATTTAGGACTTTTAAATATAGTTGATATGTTCTTTACAATGGGTGTTTAATCTGTGAATTTACTGCCACTTATTTTGTAACATATTGATATGCTCATGTTATTTTGGCAGAAATTAGGAATAAAATATGGTACCAGCAATATTATACAGTGGGCAGCCAGTTTAATTTTGGGAAACTTAATTAAAGTTTGTGCTGTGCTTTGTATGAAGTACTACATATTGCACTTGCAAATTATTATGATGAATTAATAATTACTCTTTTTGATGAACTAGTGAGATGTGAATTGCAATACATATTTCTGGGGAAAGCAAATAACAAATGTAATCCAACAAACAGCAGAGAAATTATATACTAATTTTACATAAAGTGGAAAGTTGATTCAAAATTTCCAAATGACAGCAAGACCTGATGTCAAGAGTTTATAGCTGCTACTCAGAGCTCTGCTAGCCAACATCAGTTGTAAAGTTAGCCTAGTAAAACTTTATGTGTAGCATAGTTGTGAATCTGATAATTTCAGGATAAATCATCAATAAATTAGTGGAAGTAACAGAACCACTTTCATTCTTTTGAGATTGTCTAACTATATCCTAAACAGAAATAGTACAAAACCTTCTTGCTGAGATGTTCAGTAATATCCAAACTGTTGATTGACAACCTGCAGAGTTAAAAACTCATTAATTCCCAGAAAGAGAAGATCAGGTCATTTTTAACTTTAAAAATAGATAACGACTTTTTCCCTTATAGTAGTAAATAATAATTTCTTGAGAAAATTAAAAAATGGTTTAAATGTGCTTGAAATAAACACACATCAAGGTACCTGTAAATCTATACCAATTTAATGTAACAAATCCCAGAGCAAATATATCAGTTGTATACAGACACAAATACAGCTGGTAACTATAATCTATCACAAACATCTTAAAAATGATGTATAAACTGACTGATTATGGTAATCAGTGCTTTTAAAGCAAAATCAAAGATGAAATAAATCAATATTTCCCTCTTCTCCTTCTTCCTTCCAAAACTAAAACCTTAGCTACTGTTTCTATTGTCATTTGCTTCTTTCGTTAATAATTATATTAACCAAATGAGATGATATAAAATTAAATTTTTGATAATCATAGAATCGTAGAATGTTTTGGGTTGGAAGGGACCTTAAAGATAACCAAGTTCACACACCCCTGACATGGGCAGGGATAGCTACCACAAGACCAGGTTGCTCAAAGTTTCATCCAGCCTGGCTTTGAACACTTCTAAGGATAAGGCATCCACAGCTTCTTTGGGCAACCTGTTCCAGTGCCCCACCACCCTTATAGTAGAGTTTTTTTTCCTTCCATCTAATCTAAACCTACCCTCTTTAATTAAAAACCATTATTCCTTGTCCTATCACTAAACTCCCTGACAAAGAGTCCCTCTTTTGCTTTCCTGTAGGTCCATGTCCTTCCTGTGTTGGGGGCCCCAGAGCTGAATGATTGGGCAGGGCAGGGCAGGACAGGGAAGGGCAGGGCAGGGAAGGGAGGGGAAGGGCAGGGCAGGGCAGGGCAGGGCAGGGCAGGGCAGGGCAGGGCAGGGCAGGG
>NC_048894.1:27506474-27509190 GCF_011077185.1 Oxyura jamaicensis
GGCAGGGCAGGGCAGGGCAGGGCAGGGCAGGGCAGGGCAGGGCAGGGAAGGGAAGGGAAGGGAAGGGAAGGGAAGGGAAGGGAAGAGAAGGGAAGGGAAGGGAAGGGAAGGGAAGGGAAGGGAAGGGAAGGGAAGGGAAGGGAAGGGAAGGGAAGGGAAGGGAAGGGAAGGATACACAATGTAATTGCTTACCTCCAACCAACAGATGACCAGCTCCAACACCCCTGGTTTCATTGCTGAGCATGATATAGTGTGTAATATCTCTTTGGTCACTTTGGGTCAGCTGTCCTGGTTGTGTCACCTGCCACCTTCTTGAGCACCCCCAGAGAGGAGCTGGCAGGGCAGCATAAAAAGCCCAAAAGTCCTTGACTTAGTTTAAGCTCTACTCAGCAACAACTAAAACATTAGTGTGTTATCAACATTATTTTCATCCTAAATCCAAAACACAGAACCATACCAGTTATGAGGGAGAAAATTAACTCTATCACAGATGGAGCCAGGACAAGAACATTGTCCTAACTTGATTCTCAACCCTCTTAATGGCTGCTTTAATAGTTTATTGCTTGCAGTCAGTCAAGCAAATGTCAACTAATGTATCAAGTGAGAAATGCTGATAGTCCGGCATAACCATTTTTCCCCTTCAATTCAGTGAGTGTTTGCTAGTGCTAGGCAAAGGCAATATATACAACATTGGCACAGTTGTCTTCTCTTGAGATGATATGATGAATCAGAGTAAGTCTATGCTACATTCTGTGGTGCTAATGCTCCTAAAAGGAAAGATGCTTTTGGCTGTTAAGTCTATTAGCAGTCTAATGAGCACATTTATGCTAATAGCATGTATTGCCAAGGGTTGAATAATCTATTGATTTCCCTTAGTTGAACTACTTATTTTTCCACTTATATCAGTTATCAGGTCTGTATCGTAGTTTGTTACACTGTTGCCCATGCTGACTTGCACCTTACTCAGAAAGTTCTTCCTTAGAATGACGATGAGGTAAAGGCACAGGATTACTCAGACTGGGAAACTGGGTTACAATGAAACCAAATGGGAATTTTCAGTCTCAATTTATGCTTCAATTTAAGCACTGTACACCTCATTTCTAAACAGTGTGGGAAGGGAAGTGTTTCAAGGGAGCAGCATAGTTACCTCCTACCACACAAGGAGGGGAGACAAAACAGCATGAGAAATTACCTTGAATTGCTCATTGCTTCTTTGTTGTGGGAAATGTTGCCTGGGTCTATGCTGAAGGACACAGGTCCTTTGAGGTAGATCCCGAGTTCCTGATGTTGTGAAGAGACAGACTGAATTCCTCAGTCTCATTTTGCTTTGTAAGGAAATAAGATGTATGTGCAGAAAGGAAAGAAGGATGCTTTACAGAAATCCCCATGGAAGAAATGAACAGTGTCTGGGGAATACACATGCCTGATAAAAAAGCCAAAATCAGAGTGTGCTCCATTTGCCGTGGGGAATTATTCTTCCTAGAGATTTCCGTGAGACCACTATTTTGTAAAAAAATTACATACATGTTGAATAATATGCAACTGTTTCTGTTTTCATTGTTTTATCTACAGTTTTACACCCAAAGAAACCAATGTAACAAATTCTAAAATATTGTCCTGAATCAGACGTCATGTTTGCTTATAAGTAGAGAACCTGTAGCCAGAGTACTAGAGAATTTAGTAGCATTCCTATTAGATGACCTTACTGATGTCTTTCAGAGACAGCATGAAAATATCTTCATTTTCACTGCTGTTTAGGAAGCACGAGTAAATAGGCAGTTGCACAATATGGTACAATATGTCAGATAATTTAAGTATATTCTGTTGAGAATTTATTTTTGTATATAAAGAATACCTATGAGTTACTGAGGTTAAGAGAGTGATCAATACTCCACCATACGTTACTTGTCTAAGTTTACACCTTGGTGGGAGAGATTTAATATTTTGAAAAAAATCTGAGAGTGAAAGCTCAAGTAGCTGAAGGTTGCTGTGTGGCAGATGCTTTGATATATATATATATATATTTGTCAATGGGGAACAAATGTATTCTGCTGATCACTCAGCAGCTAAGACATTACAATGTCCTTACTCTTTTTTTTTTAATTTTTAATTTTTAAGATTTAATAATAAAATCTTAATTTCCAATATAAAGCAAGTGGAGAACATTCCTGAGTTTGGATAAGATGTTAACATAGCAAGATACAGTTTAGAAAACAGTAATTTTGTTCTTGATGTTCTTATTTCTTGGGATGGTTGACAGAATAACACGTGACAATCAGTTTGATTTTTTGAGGGGGCAGGCTATTATTTGTCTTATGGCATCATGAAGCATAAGTGATTTCTCTTGTAACTGCAGGGCAGGTTTTGTGGAGATACATGACCCAAGCTATAATAAGACTCAGTGAAGAGCATCAGTGTAGGGAATAGGGGCCTTTATTTTCCAAGTTATGTTATTTTACAGATAGCTGCATTTATATATACATATATATATATATATTAATGCAATACTTACATTTTGTGTGTTTTTCTTGCAGTGCGATGTATGGAGTGAAGAAATACATTTTTTTTTTTTTTTACTGTGAGACACTAAAGTGATGACATCAGTCTCAATAGTTGTGAAATATTTAATGCTCTTAGAGAAGAGAAGAGAAGAGAAGAGAAGAGAAGAGAAGAAAAGAAAAGAAAAGAAAAGAAAAGAAAAGAAAAGAAAAGAAAA
>NC_048894.1:27509200-27520328 GCF_011077185.1 Oxyura jamaicensis
AAGAAAAGAAAAGAAAAGAAAAGAAAGGAAAAGAAAAGAAAGGAAAGGAAAGGAAAAGAAAGGAAAAGAAAAGAAAGGAAAGGAAAGGAAAGAAAGGAAAGGAAAGGAAAATAAAGGAAAAGAAAGGAAAAGAAAGGAAAAGAAAGAAGTCAGATGGAAACAATATGATAATTCTTGTAATGAAAATAAATCATGCCTCAGGAAAAAAACATAATTTGAACAATTAGGTAGGACAATAGAATGCTTCATAATTAGGTACAATACAATACAAGTGTAACCATCCTTAATATCAGTAGTATGCAAGCCTTTCAGACTTCATTAAAGAGTTCCATTGGAACATGTGAATAATAGGATTAATATAGCCACAGGCACTGCAGGGTCAGCTGGCAATAGATCAATTCAAAATGTAGAGCATATTAAAAGGATTATAGATTAGCAATTAGATGGCTTTTTCATGAGCAAGAAATAGTTCCTCAAGCTTCGCCAAAGGTTAACAGAGATAGGATGTCGATTTTTCCAGTTTATAATCCAGTAACAGCCTTAAGGTGAGGGAAGTTGTGGCATTTTCAGGATGATAAAAATGATATGACCAAAATATAACAAACCTTTAAGGATCAATGATTTGGCTTCACAGGGAAACTGTTTATACAAAATGTAAGATATAAATTTGTAATGTTAATAACTATTAATAACTAATAACTTAATAACTAATTTCTTGCATTTCAGAGAATATATAAATAAGTTCTCTAATTCAAATTTTACAAATCAATGCTGAGCATTTCTAACACTATACACCATTGGTATTATAGTTTGATACTCACTTTTAGTTTGTTAATAACATGGATATATATATATATTTTAGAAAAATAATAGCTTCCTGATTAAATACTGAATGCCAATTTTGGTATGTTTTCAACTGTGTAAAAAGAATGTAGTATATGGAATCAATATATATTTTGATTACACTGGAAACTGAGTTTCAATATTTCGAAAAATCAGACCACTTATTTGGATACCTAAGTGTGCTTTTATTTCAGACATCTAGCTCTGGAAATATGTTTTTTTTTTTTTTTTTTTTTTTTTTTTTCTATAATAGGAAAGAATAAATTTATGGAAAAGGATGAACAGACATTCCATTTGGAAGCAAATCAGGCATACCTGGAAATAAAAGACTAATTAACAATGAATATTTTTTCAACAAATTTAGACATTTATGTCTACTCATTAATGTGCTTAAGCAGATTAGGACTTTTTGTTGCTGAACTCCTTTGCTATCTTCCTGCAGGAATGTCAGGAAGGAGGTCTGACTTTATATTTTGTTGTTCGTATTTGTTACTTTGTTAGAAATATGTTGCTGAGTTTGTTGGGATTGGAGATAAGCAAAACACAATAAGCAATTGTCTGAATAATGTCTTTGATACATAATAAGTTCAAATTTTTAGAAACGTCTTTTAAGGAGCAGAAATAATTGCAAAGTGTGTGCACAAAAAAAATACAAGAATTTCTTATGAAACATATTCTTTTGAAGGATTAATTCTCATGGTTCTGCAGGTTACATGACATTTAGACTAATTAAAAATATCTCTTACTTAATGAATGAGGCCAATCACAGTTGCAAACCTATTCAGAAATTGTGTGACATCTCATGAAACAGCACTGCCATCCCTACACCAACAGCTCCTGTAGAGATCCTTCGATTGCTTGGAAGGTTAATATTATATACTAATATAATATCATTAACATTATTCTAACCCAACCAGTAGGTTGGAGGTAGAGGGTGGTGGTGGGGCCGCTCCTGCATCATGCAGTTTTCCATGTTATTCATTGCTTTTTAATGACAAGAATTTTCTGGGTTCTTCTGTCTCACTGAGGACCTGCAAAACTATGAAGTAAACTCAGTCTCTGATTCTGAATGCCTCTTTAATGCACCCAGTGACCAGTTCTCATGGTAAATACCTCAACTTTAAACACAAAGAAGGCTTAAGTTATATAGAATTATGCATAATAAATCAATTACTATTATTGTTATTGTTATTTTAATACGCAGCATTAGTTTTTAATACTGGAGATATAGAACAATATTTTAAACTTTTTTTTTTTTTTTTTTTTTTTTCTCTGTATGTGTCTTCATTGCATAATTCATTGCAGTACGTATAGACACACGTATAGATAGAAGCCATCAATAAACACTGATCCAGTCAATTCTCTGTTTATATCAAATGTTGTTTGGCAGTCACTGCTCCTGTGTGGCTGGAAGAATAGTGTTATATGCTTAAATATGTTACTTTTAATGCAACAAAGTAAATGAAAACAAGAAAAAAATATCTGCAGGGTCTTTCCATTTAAGACTCTTTAAAACATGAGATCAGATTGCAATCATTTCCAGAACTGAGGCATTTAAATATTTTGTTAAAATCAAAAAGTTGCTAGGTGGAATTTTCTTAAGCTCATAAAAAATATAGAAACAGAAATCCTGCTGATTTTTTCATGCAGTGTGTGCTTCTAAATTCACTTTGGCTAAGACTTTTTAGAATGTTAAAATACCTTGAGAGATTTATTTTCACATTTTATGCTTTTCAGCTTAGATTTTATTCTTTTAATCCACCATTAAATTGGATGCTTTTATAAACCTCACTATGATTTTTATATTCCTTATTTACCCACATGTCCATATAAATATAGCCCTTAAAGAAAATCCTACCTGAAATATGTTTAGGTCTTGCAAAAGAGAATTAAGAATGGAAAAGAAGTCTATCATTCCTAGTCCAATGCTACTGTTTTGATGATAATTGATAATTCCCTTTAGAGTCTGAGGAAATGATATTGTCCCACAGTTATAACATTTTTTTTTGCCAGTATATACTATATGCTCGGAAAAGAACGAGGTTTAAAAATGTTATGGAAATGTAAAACTGGGATATTAGCTTTTCTACAACTGTGTTTTAATTAGAATTGAATTTACAGATAAATTTCATCTTGGGGAAAATGGTAATGGGAAGGGGAGACAACAGAAGTTTCTGAATCTGATACAAAGATAGAGAGTAAGCTGTCACCTTGAGTCAGTAATAAGTGGATTCTCTTGAAGACTGCTCTGTTAGGACTTCTTTCCTTACACAACAGAATTTGAGAGAACTTGCCAAGCCTGCCTGAAATTTCCATAGAATACAAATACCCTTCATGGTTAGCTACAGGTTTTGCAAATTTACTATAATTTTGACACTGTGAAAAGTGTGCCTGCCAGGAATTTACTTATCATGAATGAATCCTGTCATTTCTTTATGACTTCTGTAAAAATCTGAGGATGCTATAACTCCTTATTGCTTATCTATCAATTCATTATATCACAGGACCTTTGCATGGTTTCATTATTTTCTTCTTGCCAGCTCACACAAATGTCTTTTTAATCCATCACCTTCTCTTTCAACCATATTGCATAAAGAGTTTAGACCCATGTAGGTGAACATGGAAAAATTCCTTCTCACCCCTTTCTCAATTCTATCAGATGACTTGAATCTGCCTTTTCCCTATCCCTTTTCAAAGTACAACTTCTGTCCCTTTGAAACACAGTAGACTAACATTGGACAAAGATTAGAGCCTTGCATTCCAGTATCTCAATCCATGCTGAAGAAGCTGGTCAATAAGCTAATATTTGTAGTTACTAATTTGTGGGCATACAGCAGAAGTGCTGCTCCCTAGTAATGAGTGTATTTCACTGTGAAGATAAAACCTTCTCCCACAAGCTTATGTTCCTACTTCACCTGTTAGCTCTACCTAATGGCAGTTACAAGATATGGCCAGTCTGTCTTCCACCAAATCTTTTTCCACTGATGCTTTCATGTAGGAAGGCTCCCTTTTGCATCAATGTCCTGAAAAACCCTGGAAACTATCTGGAGGCATTCATCTTCACACTTATGACATTGTAAAGTCACTACAGCTAGCACCATAATAGACAAGAATTTTCTTGTGGTCATGTTGCCAGAACTCATAATCATGTCAATATTCTGGTGAGGTTGCACCTCAAATATTGTGTTCAGTTTTGGGCCTGTCACTACAAGAAAAACATTGAGGTGCTGAAGCATGTTCAAAGAATGGTAACAAAGCTGGTGAAGGGTCTAGAGAACAAATCTTATGAGGAGTGGCTGAGGGAACTGTGGTTATTTAGCCTAGAGAAAAGGAGGTTCAGCGGAGACCTTATTGATCTCTACAACTCCCTGAAAGGAAGTTGTAATGGGGTGGGGGTCAGTCTCTTCTCCCAAGCAAGAACAAGAGGAAATGGTCTGAAGTTCTGCCAGGGGAAGTTTAGATTGAATATTAGGAAAAAAAAATCTTCACTGAAAAGGTTGTGAAGCATTGGAACAGGCTGCCTAGGGAAGTGGTTGCATCACTATTACTGGAGGTATTCCAAAGTGTAGATGTGGTGCTTAGATACATGGTTTAGTTATAGGTTAACAGTTGTTATTGATGATTTCAGACATCTTTTCCAACCTAACTGAAATGATTCTATGATTCTAATGATTCTATCATTCTAATAAAGAGCAGTGATGTCTTCTGAAAACTTTCTCCATAAATTGGAATAATAAAATTGGATTACTGTTGGTTTTATCCTTTGCAGTTGGATTTTGTGATGTTTAATAAAGCAAAAATGCCAGCTGTATCCTTCCTACAGCTGTGAAGGCAATACTCTCAGCTGAAGAGGGCCCTGTGTTCAGAAATAACAGAAATGGGAAGCAGCCCTTATCCTTCGTTCATTGATCACCAGTGCTGTCTTTCTTTTCTGTCAGACATCCTGGAGACTCTTCTGTTAAATATTTCTACTCTTGCTGTTTATTTTAGAGAAAACATAAAATTCAGTATTAAGTCCATAATATTCTGAAAGATTTAACTAGTATTTATTCTTCTGAATTGTACACTCTTATTTCTTCACTTATAGAGAAAGTGATATCTCTTTATCTAGCCACAGATGACTCTATCTTTTACTAGTTATGGATGTATATGCAGAACAATGTATGTCTATAGACAAATCTACATATTATCTGGAATAACCATTTTAGTTGATAATAATTTCTCAGAGTAACTGTACCAAACTGTACCACAGTATTTTTGTTATGCTCAGTGTCTTCTACTTTAAACTACTATATAAAAATGAAGGCAGCTTTGCTGAGAAGCTCTGAGCCTTATCTTGGTTTTGAACATGTAGTATTTATGTGAAATGTATTGTGGGATTTTGGTATTCAGGCAAAAAATGGTACTTAATTTCTTAAATGGTATGCTCTTCACAGGCTAAATACGTTTTTTTATTATTATTGTTATTATTATTAATCATCATTTACAGTGGACCATTTCATAGCCTATTTAGTTAATCAAAGAGTAATATTCAGATTTCTGATGATGCTGAGAATCTACTACTCTTCAGCCATCCTGGCCAGTCCTGTTAAAAAAATAAGGTATAAGACTTACAGGTCACAAAAACTCTTGGTAGATCCTGCTGTGGAATAGTCAGATAATTGATTGCACCTGTTCACTTCCCTTTCACCTCCCCTTTAGGAATTGTTTCAATTTACTCATAACCTGCAAAAAACCTACACCTCTCTAAATAACCAGAAAAACAACCCATGAGAGAAAGCTGCTAAAATACTACTGGAAGAAGTTTAATAGTGAATGTCCACTCCAAAGACTCTGACTACATGTTTCTACTCTTCTCTGCATTTTTAGGCTGACTGCGGTGTTATGTCTGTATGAAGCCCTTCTCCATTTTGTTAGCAATTTCTGTTCATATACTCATATGATACAAAGAGTATAAACTCCACTAGCAGACGTAACAATGGAAAATAAAGATCTGGACATGGAGCATGCCAAGAAAATAACAAAGTGAAAGAAGGATCTGCAGTGAAAGAAGGATCTGAAAGAGGAGAGTGGGCATTGCTGTTAGCTAAAAAAAATACATATGGTGGTGGTAGGTAGGTAGGTAGTATTTACTTGCTACTGTAATATACAGGATTATAAGGAAGGGGTGGAGGGGGGAGGGTGAAGAAGTGGGGATTGTGTGAGTGTTGAGAATGTGCCTGGAAGAGAAGTTGCATGAGAAAATTCTCCTTACTGGTTAGAGAGACATCGACTGACGGATGGCGTATTGCTGTGAGAGACAAAGAGTTTGCTTGGGCAGCTATGCAGCTCCCGCGCTGGTGGCAGAGGCTGGAAGTGCCTTCAGCAGAGCTGGGCTGTAGGCATGTGTTCAGCATTTTCTGTAGTCATTAAAAACATTGTGCTTTTCATCCCTCAGTCTTAACTGCTTTGCTTCCTGCCTGCTTGCTGTTCTTAACAACCAATCATATTTTATTCACTTAACCTTTGTTTGCCTGTCCCCTGCCTCATGCTTCATATCACAGTAGACAGCACTACTTCAGCTGTTCGTTGATTAACAAATGTACACTGTACTGCATCCATTTTAAGTTATTCGCTGAGCATTGTTCTGTAGTCACTTTAACTGCTTCTTTACATATTGATTGAACACTGCTTGCATTGAGTATTGACTGCTACAAAAAATGTTCTTTACTTGCCATTATCACCCTTGTTTCCTTTTCTCTCATCACCATTCCTGTAAACAGTGATGTTCATCCAGTTTCACCTGCCCTTATATTCCTTCACCATCTGCATCTCTGTTTCATTCTTATACTTGTAAATTAACCACATGCAATCACCCTCCCCCCCCCCCCCCCCCCCGTTTTTTTTTTTTTTTTTTTTTTTTTTTTTTTTTCTCGCTGTTTTCTCTAAGGAACATCAATTTCAAGAGTTCAGCATTCAGAAATCATGAGCCAGCCTCCCTTTTCTCTCAGATCACAATACGGATCTTATACTGATTTTATTTTTATTTTTTCATTAGTTTCTGATACAAATAAATATAGGCATCTGTCTTCTTAAATTGTGTAGAAAACTTAGGGAATGACATGAAGGTATTTACAACTGTAAGGAAAATAATGTCTTAATAAAAATGAAAGTTATAGTTATCACTAAATAGCAAGAATCTGGGATCTGAGACTTAGCATCAGCAAAGGAAACTCAGGATACAACACAGAGGAATACAAACACTGTCTGATGGGGCAGGAGATAATACTGAATATCCCAGTGCTATTTAATATAATATATATATATATAAATGGAATGTATGCAATGTCAGGAGTGGGGAAAAATGGTTTTAGGGATAAAAAGAGAACATAGAACAACATATCTCTGGTACCACAAATGTAATAATCTTGCATGTAGTATGGAGTTGAAGATCGCTGGTAAAGGGCACAATATGAAGACAGTGGAAACTGTAGAGTCACAGCCATAAGTGGTGGACTTTAGAATAAGGAGAAAGAAACCATCATCATCACGCTTTTCCTGACAAAGGTCTTGCAGGAGTTCCTCACTTCAGGGGAGCAAATGTACTTGCCAAGTCAAGCAAGTCAGTGAAGTGATGGGAAGCAGGATCTGAAAGTGGGGGTTGCTGAAGGCAAGTGAGTTAGAGCCTACTAGTGATGAAGAGTGTCAAAGTAAATCCCTCATAACACAGATGCACCTATGAGATTATGGCAATGCTAAGGGACAGAAAGGCATTATTTCATGCCATGTTTAACAGCAAACAAAAAGACAAACAAAAAGCACCAAACAAAGACTTCATTTTTGTTGTTTGGATTTTTTACATATAATTAATTTCCACTTATATGTCTTCCCCATACTCTTTAAGATCATTAACAGACTGAAAACATTTTTTTTTTTTTTTTTTTGACATTGGTCATTAAAACTGAAGAAGTTAACATGTTCTTATAAAACCTGAGCATTTCAACTCTTATTTCTGAAAATCCTCTCCTGTGACAAAATGTTGTGAAATAGAGCTGAAAGTTTTAACTCAGATATAACCTATATCCAATAAGGTAAGTGAGGAAAAATACCTATTCATTTATTTTAAACAGCCTGACCTCAGAAAAACTGAATAAGCTTTTTTGAACATTACAAACACTTCTCTATGAAATGTTGCATTTCATGTTTCTAGCTCAGGTTGTTTTTTTAATCTCATCTTGAACACTTTAATCCTATTTCAGAGACTTCATCCACTTAGACACTTCAAATTTCTTCCCATTTCAGGCTTTTTGTTGACTCTGAATGATTATGAACTCACTCTGCTGACTTTTTTTTTTTCCTTATTTGTCCACTAGCCTTTGCTGTTACATTCTCCACTGTCACTCTCTCTAGCCCACTTCTCCACTCTCTGATTCTGATTCTTATGGTATTATTTTGCTAATGACTCTATTTTCTGCTACTTCAGAATAGTACCCTACACTTCAGAGTCCTAACCTCTTGTTTGCCTTTTTTTTATTTATTTATTTTTATTTTTTTGTTTCATTCTTAATAGAGCTTAAATGATTATTTTCTTGGACTTTGATAATAAACTTAAGGATTTAACTTCAGCAAATCTAATTATTATTATGTTACAACTTTTTCTGTATGGTACATGTTAACATATACAGGCAATTTTTTTATACTTTTTCCCATGCACTGTTTTTGTGAATGCTTCACATTCAATGGTATTAAATTTTCTTACTTAATTTCATTTTGCTTAGACCTAAGTGCTTCTCAGAGACTAACTGTGTTTTTGATAAATGTTTTTTCTAGAATAGTTAATTTTCTAGAATAGTTAATTTCTAAGGCTGATAAAAACGATAAAAAAAAAGGAGCTTCCTCAAAGAGTTAGTTACTGAATTAGTTAAAGACTTTTTTTTTTTTTTTCTTTTTTTCTAGTCTGATTAAGAAGATTGACAAATTAAACTTCAGATTTACTCTTTCACCAGACTGATACAAAAAGCAGGTGATGAGATCAACTCACTGTTAGTCACAAAGAGGTTTATTTGAAATGAATCTTGTCAGACATACTTATCTCTTTAACAGTCACAGAGATTGATACAAACAAAAGCAAGATACTTAGTATTACTGTTTCTCCCACATCTGTTAAAGAAACTAATATGTACCCTCATGGCTTCTCAGAGCTGCTACTGATAGAATTTTGTATTTTTAAAATTACAGTTCTTAATAGCAATTTGCAAAGAGTACACTTTTTTTTTTTTTTTTTTTAAGATAATATTTTTTGGTGTGGTACTTTCTGTAGCAACGCTGGGCTTTTCATCTCTTTCTTCCAAAATAAGTTAAACAATTGACTTTCTTTTTTTTTTTTTTTTTTTCTGATGATTGATTGTTTTCTATGTATGAAGTGTTAGGAATAGCAAAGACACAAAATAGTAGGCTTCGTTACTCCCAAGTACTCAAAAAAAAAGAGCCAACTCACTTTTCCCGTGAGCAAAGTTTGAACATGTTAATAGAATGTGCTCATTTACAAAAGAAATTTACACCTTCAGGTTCTAAAGAAGCCATCTCTGAGATTCACCCAAGCTGTGGAACTGAGTCATATTGTGTGATATTCTCAAGTCCAACAAAACCCATCAGCCTCAGTATGGGAGGAAAACAAGTGAGTTAAAATACTGGCCATAAAACAGAAAGCAAATCAGGAGATGCTGGAGAGGGAAGAACTAGTGGCCTGGAGATAGTCACCATGCTTATGGATGGTTACAAAACTTTAAGAGAAGATCTCCTCAAAGGTGTCTTATGCTACATAACATTCAGTGCTGCAGGAAGACCAGGAACTAACAGAGAGAAAGGGAAGTGATTATACTAATTTCTCCACTGTGCATAATGATGGATTGAACCAGCCTCCTCCATCTCCTCCTCACCCTTTCTCATGCATGAAATTTCACAACTAGAAGGAGAATTCCAAAGAAAGCTGAAGCTTCTCCTCTCTACAAGGACAATTGTTTTCCATTTTCCCATAAAATATCTAATCTTACTAAATTTCCTGGGTTTGCTCTACTAAAAAATATTTTTTTCCATCCACCAGGAATTTCTTTTTCACCTAAATGAAATTTCTCTTCCTTTCTCTCTCTCCCTTAAAATTATTTCTGCCTCTTTCATGCTTTCTTTCCCCACAGCACTCTTGTGTTTTTCAGCAGAGGAAACCACATCTCTATATGAGATGTGAAATGCTCACCAAAAGTCAGAGAAAATTACTCCTTATTTCCATGGGTAGTAAGAATCAGAGGATTAATTCCAACATGTCTGAGGAGATCCCAGAAGACTGGGAAATCTGCCTTACTACATGCACAATTTAAATACCACTCTGACATAGATCAGGTTTTAGTAGATGACAAAAACATACTGATCATAAAGAATTTGAGGAAAAAAGTTCTGATAATATAGAAAGTTTTTTTTTTTTTTTTTTTTTTTCCTTGTCGTTGTTGTTGTTTTCCTTTTGAGGATGAGAGTTTGCCATTCAATAATTATTTTTACAATAGTGAATGAATGAGTTTATCTCACTCTAATCCTAATTCTGCTTTCTTGATATAAGATCATTATACTGAATGAGTGACACTGCCCATAATGACAAAATCCACATCTGCTTTGCTCCTACTGGGACACTCTTGCATGAATTTCCAATGGCAGTTATACAGCTCTTTATTGTTTTTTCTTCCACCACAAAACCAGAAAAAGACAGCATGAGAGAAAAGATGACTTAACATCACTGAAAATATCTCCCCCCCCCCCGGGGGTGGTTTTGTTTTTTGTAAATAAATAGAGTGTGTTTTTATTTCCATCTTAGTCTGAAACAGTGTCTGATTCCCAGCAGGATCAGCTGATTTCTCCTTCCTGCGGTCCTTGTAACTTATCTCAAACTAAACAGAACAAAACAAAACAAGTAACGCCAACATAGGGCAAAAATCCACCAGCTGCTCTTATGTAGATAGGCAAACTGAGTATTTGCAGATCCTTCCTGCAAATTTTGTGTTCAAGATTTGCCAGTAATTGGCTCAGCATGCTATTCCTTCAAGAAAGTACACCTAAAATGATGTGACGCCGAAGGCACTTATATGATGCTTAGAATTGCTATGAGCAGCATAATCTACATGTGCCAATTAACCATGTTGTGATGTGTTTATCAAGACATTAATTTTCAAGAGAGGGTGACTCTTCTTCTTCTTCTTTTTCTTCTTTCTTCTTTCTTCTTCTTCTTCTTCTTCTTCTTCTTCTTCTTCTTCTTCTTCTT
>NC_048894.1:27520338-27586036 GCF_011077185.1 Oxyura jamaicensis
TCTTTCTTTCTTTCTTTCTTTCTTTCTTTCTTTCTTTCTTTCTTTCTATGCTTTCTTTCTTTCATGCTTTCTTTCATGCTTTCTTTCATGCTTTCTTTCTTTCATGCTTTCTTTCTTTCTTTCATGCTTTCATGCTTTCTTTCATGCTTTCTTTCTTTCATGCTTTCTTGAAGGTATACACACAATGTTAGATTTTTGTTACAGTTCTGTGGAAAATGGGTTGTAAGAAGATTTTCCACCATTTTGAGAGATGGAGATTTCATCAGACTTTCCACTGGCAGCAATCTTGGATTCCCACTGGTTTGCCACAGTGCATGTGGCATTTGCAGACAATGATACAAGTAAATAACTGTCAGTAAATAACTGCTAATAGATAATGGCAGTGGTGAGGGCGGGTAGGAAGTCTTAGTTTACTTGTGTGTAACTGATGAACAGGTGAAATGTTTAATAGGGAAAAGTCAAAGGGGAAGAGTCATTTGACACATCTCCCAGATCCTAACCAAGTCACCTAATCACTGAATTTATTTTCAGAAGGATGAAGTTGGTGAAAGTGAAGTGCATGTTATTACCTGAAGAAGAGTGCAGTGGAAGCACTGGATGTCATCTTTCCAGAGCTGCTGAGCTGGCTGTAGGCACAGACTGGGGAAGCATTTGCTGAGGTCAGCTGAGAACTAGGAGCAACCAGATGCCTGTGTGCCTGTGCTACCTCCTTTGCCAGTGTTTGAACCCTGGAGAGCCACTTCGTTTTCTGCAATACTGCCACTAAGGGGTTTGGGTATATGAGTTAAACTAGCACTTGCTCTTTATAGATGTGTAGCCCAAGTCCTCATGTTGCATGCTCCCTGTCATTAAAAGGAAGAGTAAGCCTGTCTCTTTGGGTGTTTTTCCTCCAATGTATAGAGATTCACAACTTCTCTATCCACTCATACCTCTGCAAGCTTCCGCCTGCTTAGAAGAAGCAGCAGACTGGCCCCAGCAGACCCCTTAGCCTTGCAGCAACAAAATTGAATTTGTTGACACTGCTGAGATAAGACTACTGGGGTATCTGTCCTGATGTATTGTAATTCTTGTGTTTATTTGTCTTGGCTTATCTGTTAAGATTGAAGATGTTCTTACTGCCCTCTCAAAAATATTTATGTAGTAGTGCTATTTAAATAAGTTTACACTGAACTGGAACATTTGTTTTACAATAACTTAGGTATATTTTGACCACTTTCAATTACAAAAAAAAACTTACATATGAAATAAAGAGCTGCTGTCGATTAAAAAAAATACAAAAACAAAAAAAAGAAACCAAATACACTTTTTATCACACAATTTTGGAATAGAAAGAAAATTGAAACTGAACCTCTCTAAATTTATTTTCTGTTGAATCAGTATTTTTACTAAAAATAACATTTCCCAGATAATTTCCTCAAGGGCTATTGCCTTGGCTGGATGGTAGATGCAATAAAATACTTGTTCCTCAGTATTGCACTGCCTTTTAGCTTCAGCTCACACATTAGCCTTAAGTATTATCCAGGTTTAGCTGTAAATTTAGTGGTTTAGAAGATATTTTGATGGGAACTTCCATGCACATTTTAAATATGGCCTAATTTTAGCTCTCAGATTGTGGGACTTCTTTTCCTAAAAAATAAAACAGTCACTACCAGGGCTTACATGTGTGAGTCAGCCAGTAGAGTTCAGAGTGGCAGTGGGATTACACAGGTTGGCATGTGTTGTGGTTTAGCACTGGTAGCAAATCCAGAACATAGAGACATTCAAACTACCATCAGGAAAATTAACCATATCCCAGCTGAAAACAGCACTTCATAGCAGATAGTGATCTCCACACTGCAGGAACCTAATGGTAGTGAAGCTTTCCCAATCGTTTCAGTAAAACAGATGTTTAAGAGCAGAACTTTGCAACATGCCCTAAGCACCAGGCTCAGAAGTAGAGAAAACATTACTAGGAAAGTAATCAAGAATGGATCAGGAGTCTGGGATTGAATTTGCAGTCTGCTTTGTAAGGTGTGGTCTGTAGGACACAAGGGAGATTATTTGTTTTAGATATTATGGAAAGGAGGAATCAGTGGTGGGCTCCAAGTAAGAGGTGACCTAGGGAATTCATATTTGCAAAGCATGGTGAATGCATTACTATGATTACAGAGATAGTTGTGGCAATATACCTTGTTAATAGAACTCAGAACATTCATGGAGAAAATATCTAAGTTTCAAATTAACAGAAGAATTTTCTGTAGACACATTATAATGACATTTATAACTGAAGCTGATTTAGTAATTAATAACAACCCTATTGACTGTTTTTGTACAGTATCTCTATATCTAAAGTTCTCTTCTATCTAATTTTTATATACAGTAGTTTCAATTTTTGCTCTTTCTAACATGAAAAATTACATTATGTAAAGTAACACATCTACAGATATTATTCTGTAGAGATACATTATTTTTTTTTTTAATTCAACTTAGTGACCAACTGAGATTATATATATGAAACAGCAATAGAAGAATTTAAATAATATTAAAAAAATCAACTTGTTCACTTTTAACATTGGAGTGTTAATAAAGATACAAAACTGGCTTGCTGTGTCTCCCCTTTGTGCTGGAGGCCTGATAGGATGCCATGATGAGCCTGCTCTTTTTAAGCCTAAGGGCTTAACATTAGCAGCATATGACAGTGTTGTTATCAGTCTGATTTGCAAAGCACACAGGGAGGAGGAAGTGGACAGGATGCTGTCATGTATGGAATAGCGTGGTAATTAAGCAACACTGTTCAAGCATGGAGAGAGCAAAAAACAAGGGTTTCACTGTTAAGCTTCTTACTTGATCGGAAAACACAACAGCGCAAAGCATTTTTGTCTTGCAATAAGGGACTTTTTATTTTTGAAAAAAAAAAAAAAAGAAATGAGCAGTTATTAAACTCAGCATGGAGACAATCTGAAACAGGATCTTCATCAATCAGATTAACTACTTTCCAAGATGAAAGTAGACGAGGCACAGTGTGAGCCTGAGAAGATATTTATCAAAACCCGTATTAATAACCACTTTCAGCCTTCTCCTGACAGTTTCATCTTAGCTTCCATGTTTAACATTTGAGTATCATATGTTTTTGTCAGGATGAGGCTGCTAAGAGCATCAATTAATTAATTCCTCTGAAGTATGGTTTGGAAAGGTAATAAAGTAACATTCCCTAAGGCTAGGACCAGTAATGGTAAGCAACATTGTGGTGCTGTGCCATTTGTTACTTCAGAAAGAAATTAAAAGCATAGAATCATTTCCACATTTAAAAGCAGAATATATTCAAATTTATTTTAATAAAATTGCTAAGAGGGATTCATTGAAAAAAAATAAATAATACTTCCAAAGCAGATAAAAAATATTGCTGTTTTTTGTTTGTTTTAATAGGGAAAAAGTAGAATGCCTATGGCAAAATGAAAGTAAAATAAAAGACAAAAAGATGACTGGGATATGTCTCAATATTTTTATTTAATTGTTATCATTATTATGATTTGCTATGTTATTTGGGTCTTACTACTCTACTCTGGAATTTTCACTGTGGGGTTAAGGAAGCCTGTTGATGGCACAGAGAAATTAACCCTCTCCTTCTTTCTACTGCTATGATTTTTACATAAGGAATTTTTAATGTACAAGATTTTTCCTATACTCTCCCATGTTTAAAAACAGTGTAATTCTTTTTTTTTTTTGTTTATTTATTTATTTTATTTTACTCTGTAAGAAAGGAGGATTTTACCCTTTAATTGATGGAAGAAACTCAAGGCTAAAGTGATGTTTGGTTACAAAGGAAAACGTCAAATCTTCTTTTCTGTGTTTAGGTAGAATATATATATAAACATATATAAACTCTGTGCAATATATAAACAATATATTGCACAATATATAAACTCTGTGACTTCCACATGCTTCCACAAAGTAATATATCTACACAAAAAGACTTATATGTATGTAAATTTTTGATGATGACAGCTCCTTTCTCATTGCCTGTAGGGAATGTCAGCCTATGTAATTAGTGTGCCCTAATGTCTACATGAGTCAGATCAAAATACTCTGCTCAGCAGTCACTGAATAAATGCGTTCATACATTTTCTATTATCATACTCCAGTCCTGTCTTGTGATGGGAAGAAATCCAGGTGAACGTACTCTGAAGATGATTTCCTTTTCTGACAGGTGGAGCCCATCAGCACCCAGCACACCAGGTTTCTCAAGGCAAGTCCCATGGTCTAAGTAGCTGAACCCTTGTCTTCAGCACCAGCCCTGTAACCATCAGTCGATTTGCCACATTCGACTCTTTCAATCCCCTTCCCTTTGACCAGAAGGACTGATGAAAAAACTACCTGCACTCCTGTGTCCTTTACTGCTGCTCTCAGGTCTCTGTAATCCCTCTTGATACTCATACTGCTCCTGGCTGCATCACTGGTGCCCACATGAAACAAAAACAGCAGATAATAAATAATCTGTAGGCTGTACACATCTTGGCAGTCTCTTAATAACATGTCTGATACCAATCCTCTGGTAAGTTGCAGATTTCCCTCAAAAGGGGATTGGGCTGGGAGATGGGCACCTCTGTACTTCTCAAAAGAGAGTCTTCTACTTTTATCAGCAGATGCATTTTCTTAGTTGGACTAATTGTTATGTGGGGAGCAGATCGGACTGTCATACTGCTACTTACTTCCCACCAGAGAGTGTGTTGTTATTTCCTAAATAAAATTGTTTCTAAGGTATATGATTTTTATTTTTATTTATTTATTGGTAAAAAATATCTGGTGTTCAACTATCAGTCAAAAAAGTTTTGGTTTATGTGGTAAAGGTATAATTTTGGCCTCTTTGACTTCTAACTTTCAAAAACTGTCATATTTTCTTCTTCCAGTCTTCCAGAGAGGAATATTTGTATGGTTCACTGTTTGCACTCCAAGTGAACAGACATCCACGTCCACGTCCTTCCTCATGTAGAAAAACAAATTCTCTGCTTTTGTAGTAGCTGGGAAAAAATAAATAAATAAATCTGCTTTTAATTTCTGGAGATCCATGGAGATCCATTATGCAGGTAACTTAGAAAGCTGTTAGGATAAACTCAAAACAAGTTGCATGGTGTCCAGAGAACTTATACTTGCTGTGTCTAATCATCGGAGCAAAGCATTCAACATTTGCAACAGGAACCTCAGCCTGGAGGAGATCACCTCTGGTAATCAGGGCTTTCTGATCACTCCCCTGACCATGGTCAATCTCATAATATTATACAGGTGTTGCTTGATCTTCTTAGAGGGATTCTTAAATGGCCCATGGGTCTTCAGGCTGCTGAGGGTCATCAGCTTTTTTTACTACTCTGGGCTGACACTCATGAGTGTCAAAAAAAGGGGGAAAAGAGACAGGGAACAGGGTTAGTAGAAAGAAGAGTTTTCATACAGAGAAAGTTTGGCCTCTTAAGCAGACATCTTTGACAGTGACATGGACAGTGGGTTTGAGTGCACCCTCAGCATGTTTGCTGATGACACCAAGCTGTGTGGTGCAATTGACATACTGAAGGAAAGGATGCCATCCAGAGGGACACTGATAGGCTGGAGAAGTGAGCCCATGTAAACCTCATGAAGTTCAACAAGGCCAAGTCTAAGGTCCTGCATCTGGGCCAGGGCAATCCCATGCACACATATAGCCTGGGTGGAGAATAGATTGAGAGCAGCCCTGAGCAGGAGGACCTGGGGGTGTTGATTGATGAGAAGCTCAGTGTGAGCCCTCAATGTATGCTTGCAGCCCAGAAAGCTAACTGCATCCTGGGCTGCATAAAAAGAAGCACAGCCAGCAGGATGAGGGAGGTGATTCTTCCCCTCTACTGTGCTCTTGTGAAACCACCCCTGCAGTACTGCATTCAGCTCTGGGGTCCCCAGCACAAGAATGACATGGACCTATTAGAATGAGGCAAGAGGATGAACATGAGGATGATCAGAGGGCTGGGATACTATGAAGACAAGGTGAGGGAGTTGGGGTAGTTCATCCTGGAGAAGAGAAGGTTCCGTAGAGACCTCACTGAAGCTTTCCAGTCACTAAAGTGGGCCTACAGGAAAGCTGGGAGGGGGCTTTTTGTCAGGGAGTAGAGTGATAGGACAAAGAGTTTTAAACTAAAAAGGGTAGATTTAGATTAGATATCAGGAAGAAATTCTTCACTCTGCGGTTGTTTAAACAGTGGAACAGGTTGCCAACAGAAGTTGTGGATGTCCCATCCCTGGAGATGCTTAAGGTCTGGTTGGACAGAGCTTTGAGTAACCGGATTTGGTGGGACATGTCCTTGCACATGGCAGGGAGGTTGGAACTAGATGATCTTTAAGGTTCCTTCCAACCCAAACCATTCTGTGATTATGTGATTCTATGAAATTCCATTAACAGTTTTCTGAACTGTCAGATGTTTCTACTTGAGTCTTTCTCAGTGTTAGGTGATAATGCTGAGAATTTTTATTTGGTGAAAATGAACCAAATGTAAAATTTTCAAGGTAAAAAAGAAAAGATATAGCCTTCAAATTTACAGTTAGACTGCATTCAAGGTCAGGAGTGAGGGACAGATGAAGATGCTCTCTGAACTGTTACATGAACTGGAATGAATCAGATCTAAATTATTTTGCAATTCTTCCTGGCTTGGATCCAGGCTCTTCTCCAAGTATGAAAAATGTTATAGATGTATTCAAACCTAAACAACATTGCAGAAGAATACACACCAGAAAAAATGTGCACCAAGTCCTATTTGCACCATGTTCCATTCTTAAGTTTATGGTAGCTGTAGGTGAACTAAAGAACATTTTCTGTGTAAAGCAAAAAGATTTTAATGGGAGTGTGGTTTAACAGTCAGTCAGAACCATCAGTTGAGGTCCCTTGATTTTCATTCAGAGGTTACAGAGCATACGGAAAGAGGGAGGATTATGAAATTGAAAGGAACAGGTGGGCTGCGTTTATAAGTGCTGCAAAGAAAATTGTAAAATCTTAGGAATCTGGGAACTGAAAGAGAACTAGTTTGTCTTATGTCCTAGTTCAGAAAAATATGGGTTTCTCTCTTTGTTAAATCTCAGTGATTGAAGCTGAATTGTGTGAGCATCAGAAGAGTCTTGCCTACTATGGTGATTGTTATTGTTGGATAACGAAGGTGTACTTCAAAGCAGAAGGATTACTGTGATTTAATACCACTATTCTGATGCGCAATTCTGTAAAAAGAATTATTTTGGTGTTTACAGCTATTAAAAGTTAATATTTAGAAATGCACTGTACTTCTTGCTAATATAGCTATTATTAAAGAAATAACAAAAAAATAAATGTATGTCCACAAGCCTAAACAATCCCAAAGCTGTTAGAAAAAAACAATCCCAAAGTTGTTAGGAAAAAAAAAAATGGGGAGGGGGGGGAAGGGAAAAAAAAAGAAAAAAAAAAAAAGAAAAAAGAAATCAACCAGCCTACAACTTCTGCTACAGCATCCTGGGAATCAAAGACCTTTTTAAACAAATATTTCCTTTCAAGAAGTTTTCTGCTGTGTTCCACAGGGTCACTGGGACAGGTCAAAAACACGATCACAAATATCTTCTCTGTTCCTCCTGCTTTGAAAACATTTCCCTGCTGTTTGCTGACTATCAGTTCTGGTTACTTTGTGTTATTCCTAGAGCCTGACGAATGAAGCTGAAGATCAGCACAGTGTTGTTAAACACACAAAAACAGGCAACTATAAAAAAGGAGAAAAAAAAGCATTTCTGCAAGTCTGCCAAGATATTGAGGTTACATACATATTATATGAATATACATGTGGGTAGCAGCACATTATCTAGGACAGCCACAATACTGAAGACACTGAAGTGCTTTTTATAAGTAAAAATAATGGTCAGATTGTGCTTCTTGATAACCACATGCTCAGAATGACATGAATCCAGTTTTCAAAACAAAATAGTTGTCAATCTGTATATATGTTTATTATATCCATCTGTAAAACTACTACTAATCCCCTTGCTGCCATCTCACACATGAACTGATGACTTTCCTATAAATCTGGAGAAACAATCTACTCTTGCTTACCAGTAATAATGTCTCTCCAGAGATCAAAAGAGTAAGAGAAATGCTGTCAGTAATGAAACCAAATTAATTTTCTTGTAATACCCAATCTAGAACATCTATGAAAAATTTCATTTTCTCAAAAAACATTATTTTGTATTACCGAACTTTTGAAAAACAACAATAACAAAACAAAAACCAACTATGTCACTGACTATTCTTTTTTACTGATTCTGATGGGAAGCATAAAGTGGAACATCCCAGCTGGTTCTTAGAAATTGTATTCCCATCAGTTAAAGTTTTGGAATTAGAATGAGCTGTATAACTGTAGTTTTAGACAAAATATTAGTATCAGTTAAGCAAACTTGAAAAGTAACAGGAGACCACTACTGACATGTCTTGTCTGAAAACTTTTTACCTGAAGGAATTAGTCTATGCTCCTTTTCTCACAATTATAATGCCATCTGGCTGATATGATTTCAGCATTAAGTTCTTAATGAGATAAGGTTGAACCAAATATGGACTCAGGGTAAAACAGAGTATTAATCTCTAAGATTTAATGTTTAAATTCAAATTTTTATTCATCACAGTGAACATTTACATATACTTTATGAGAACAGTTTTCACAAGGAACTTTTCATCTTCTAGCATGGTTTACAATATTGTGTTGTATAGATCTTTCTGAAACATCCACAGTGGAGTTTATTTATTTATTTCTAAATTTAGATTTTTGTACTCATCTACTGGGATTCAAATTGATGCTAAAATAATTATGTCCCATGTAACAACACATTTTAAGATTTAAAGAAAGTAATAGTCAAATACTGAAATCCAACTTTCTCCTTTCCTATCAATTGGAGGTAGGGTAGTGACAAATGTCATTGGTTTAAAATTTTGTACTCAGAAGTAAGTCTTTCCTTGTGTTAATGAATTACTTGAATGATTATAGGGCACAGTTTGATCGCCAGGGGTATGTAAGCATTCATATTCTCACATGAAATTCAATAATCTGCTCAAACATAGATGGCGTGCTAGTCTAGTAACGCTAAGATACAGCAGTTCTTTTTTTGCCATATCACTCAAGGAACAATATCATCAACAACATGTCTGATGGCTCTCAACTTCTTAGTCATGATGAAAACTGAGGGCAGTTTTCAGTTCAATTTCATGTGAAACAAAACAAAGGTATTTAAACAAAAAGCTCTTGTGCAGGCGTATCATGCACATCATCTGATGTAGGTATAGGTATTCTTATTATCCACAATAATGGAAAGACTCTGGTTAGGATTCATATTGTCTTGGTTATAAGTAATGCAACTGTCCATGTTTGAATTAATTGTCTAAGTCCCAGTATAGTCAATAGAGACATAGGCACAGGTCAATGGCATTTGAAGAACAGTTCATTTTGTCCCAAATTTGGCCAGATGAATTGTTCTTTAAACTCCATTAACTGGATTTATTAGCTCTCCAGGACTATGATGGAATCCAGACAGCAAGTCTGATGTCAACAGTGGGCTAGATTGTAGAGAGTAACAATTTCATGCCATCAGCTGTTCCTCACTGCTATGAAATCTGGTTGAAATGGAAATGCCTCATCTGGTGTCTCAAAGTCAAGTTATATACAAGAATAATATTAAGGTTACAAAAAAGCTTCATAGAGGACTAGTACTTTTAATGTTGTCACAGCTTTGGCAGCTTAAATAGTAGAAAGGTTTGGAAGAAAAGAATTAATTTCTGCTTGCTCCTTTAGATATGTGGAGAGGCCCACAAGGTCTTTTCAGTCACATGGTGGTTTAGCCATGCATATAGCCTCCAACTTGCAGGAATTTTGTCAATCATCTGAATGTTTTCTCTGTGTCTTGTTCAGTTCAGACCAAATAGTATAGCATTGCAAGGAGCTCAGTAGGTCACTCAAACAAAAATGGAAATAAATACTTCATTGTATTTTTCTGCTGACTTGCCTCTTTGTATTTTTTTGCCTTCATAAATTCTGAGCATACAAAGCCAGAATTAGGTGACTACTGTAATCACCTAATCATCCCTCCTGAGAGGCTTGGCCATGAGATTTCCTTGAACAATGTCTCCTTGAACCTGGAACACATTTTGATTTAAAAACCAACCACTGGTGAAAAATCCATCATTGTCATCAATAAATAGTTCTAGATAAAACTTTATCCCTTATTTCCCATATGGAAATTTCCAGCCTTTATAATGATGAAACCAGTGTGCTAGAACAGAAAACTTTTTATTATCACATTTTTCCTCCTTTGGCATATAGTTATAGTCTTAACAAGATAAGCAAGGTGTTTCCTGTGAAATAAATATGTTCAGAAGCTGTCAGAATGTAGTTTCTTTTTCCAAGCTCTCTTATTGGAGCTGTTTCACATCAGGTAACTGATTCAATATTTACCACAGTGGGGCTTGTGTCACCATTTCTTGTTACTTGAGGGAATACAGTGAACAATGTGTCAACATTTACGTAGCTGGCTCAACTTTTAAGTAGCCGGCCTAATGGATTGTTTGCAAAGAATACCACACTGCTAAAAAAAAGGATACGATAGATCCTCCTTGCATAACCAGAACACTCTGCTGGGATGTAAAACATGTCTTTGTCCGAACTGGGCAAAAAAGGACCTTAAGCTAAAGACTCTTGTATGCACATAACTGCACAAATACTGAGCTATGATTATGTCAGCTGAGGTCTCTATTATTATTATTATTATTTTCCTTATGATAAAAATTCTAATGCGTACCTACAGATTCTTTCCAATACACATTTAATTCCTGCAGTTTTTATTTAAAAACTTTTGATTTAGGAGAAGCAGAATTTTCTCCAAGAAGAATGGCTATTGACAAATTTTCAGTCTGGTAATTTTAAGCTATTGCTGATGTTATCCCCTTTTACATTGCTGACGTATCCCCTTTTTACATAGTAAAAGCCTCTTCCCGGCCTTGTTTCTCCTTAGATTTTGTACAACAAGAAGATCAGAGCACTGTATTTTGTTTGCTATTTTCCAGTTACTTTTCTCAGGAATGTATTTTATTCCCTCTGAATCAATTATTCCTTGTCTCAGAAATTTTTTATTTCCAATGTCAAAAAAAAATCAATTATTTCTTTAAATTGATTTCAAAAGAATCACTTCTCAGCAGAATATAGGACAAGAACGAGAAGTTTGTGATTAAAATTATAATGTCAACTTACATGGTCTTCAGATAATGATTTCCTGACCCAAATTTTCAATGAAATAAAATGACATTTTCTTTTTTAGGGATAGCAAAATATTCAAAATTCTTATTATTTTTTCCTTGGAAATTTATTCATATTTAAATGCCAAACCTGATACATTTTCCTTGGAAATATATTAAGGTTTAAATGCCTAAATTGGTACAAGCACAGAACAAACATATGGAACTACTCTTTTCCTCAAAGTTCTTCCAATTTAGGCAGACTAGAGAAACATAAACCTACAGGGACAGCTGTATGCAAAGGTATGTGTAATTATTTGCAAATATATGTCATAGTTATATGCCATATTTTACTTTGTATGACTACACATAACAGCTTCAATTCCAAGCTTTATTTTGCATTGCCTTTAAAAATTTTTCAATATTTCTAGTGATACAGAATTAGGCATCGTGTTGTGATTTGAGGGAATAAATGATAGTAGCTTTTTAGATTTATTTTATAGAGGACACCTTAAAAATGCATAGCTATACTTTATCTCCCTGCTGACCCTTGCCTGTTGCTACCTAGCCAAAGTAAGCCTGCCAAATGGGTACCTAGGAAGGAAAGGTCAGTTGACCATGTGGTGACAAGCTCCCTCCTACCTTGATGGCCATGCTTCTAACCATGGAAGAAGTTCAAATGGAGGTGCATCAACAACAGGTAGGCAGTGACCTCTTGCAAACAGGGCTTGGAGCTTATATAGTCATCATGCTTAAGGAAATGTTACCAAGCAGATTAGACTGAACACAGATTTGCAACTGCTGTACCGAAACCTGGAAGTCTTGTCTTTCTGTCACTCTCTCTTACTCTTACCATCCCCTAGCAGTCTGCTTGCCCTCAGCACATGCATTTACTTGCACCTAAAGCTGTCATATGTTCAAGGCAGGTTTTATCAGTATGGGACCTGATAAAAAGTTATTTAACCATTAAAATTTGTTATTATATGAAGAGTTGTGATTCTTTGACATTTTCTATCCCATGGAAACAAATCCTTACTTACTCTGCAGATTATATTGATATGGAAAGAACAGTATTTAACATCTTAATTTATTATTATAAGATCTTTTAGTAAGACTTTCAGCAAGGACATTTGATATGTTCTTGCTGATGTTGTTGATGACCTGAATGTTACATCACTACAACCTTGCATGCTGTCATCCCCTTTGTTCTCCATCATTCCAAGATATCTCTAGTAAGGTTCTCTGTTGTAGCATAGTCCTGGGTAGATCTGGTTTCATAAGCAAAGCTTAAGGACATTCTCAAAATATTTTTAGAGAAGGGTGGACATTACACCAGTCATCATCACTGCTGGAGAAGTAAATCACAAAAATAATTTCCAGACAGAAAGCAGGTAAGTTTCATCTGCTATTGAATTTTGAATTTCTATATTTCCACATCTTTAGCTTGTGTTTTTCAAGTTAGTCTCTGTTGGTACATGGAAGAAAAAAAAAAAAAAAAAAAAGTCAATTATTTTACTGTTTATTTTAGCCATAATTTTGCATTGTTGAACAGACCCCTCTGGAACAGATAACAACAGAGCTGAATCTCTAAGATGATATTTTGCTTGTAATGAAGTGTTGGGGCAGCCTGGACCAGCTGGGGCCAGACAGCTTTGCTCAGTTACCTGACTTTGAAGACAATATATGATTGATGCTGGAACATTGATAAGAAGGATACATAAAGGGCTCAGCTCACCAGTGGTGGTGGTAATCTTTAGGACACAAAGATTCTTGAAGTTAAGTCTACTGGGAAAAAAAATAAAAAATCATAGAATGAAAAACTTCCAGACCCTTTCAACCCATACTGATGATGAGAATTGCTTTTGAGGTGTGTTATCTTCTAATATTTTAGAAAATCAGAGCTTCACTTTAACATATTTTAGTTATACTGAATGAGTCCCTTGAAAGTGGTAAAGATAATAAATATATTTTTGTTATTTAAATAAGAAAGATTTTCTTTTTCTTTTCATTTTTATCTATGCCCTGTTAGAACTTCAGACAAATGTGCAGGCCCTGACCATTGTCTAAGGGAGATTATATTTTTAATAAGTAATCATCACACAAAAATAAAATTAAATAAATAATAATAATCAAGCACTATGTTTGTCATGTGTTCAAATGTAGACTTTTGAACATGTGAAATTTCAAAACCTTTAACATTTTCATAGAAAAAGAATCTATAACTTTACATCTCTTCAGATTCTGACATGACATTACTGTGGTCATACAGAAAAGCAATAAGAGCAGAATTCCAGCATAATCCAGTATGGTCACAGGTAGAATTACTGTGTTATCACAATGCCTAGGTATGGTTAGCTGACTTTCAGTTCTCCATCCATTGAAGCAGACATTGCACATTCAAGTAGGATTACACAACGGAAGGCCTAGGTAATATTTACAAGGGATGAGACTTGTTTTCTATAGCAACTGTAACTGAGAGGATTACTAAAGCACTGAGTTGGTGTCAGAAGACTAGGATTTATTCCTTACTACCTGTATCACTTTGGGAAATTCACTTAATCTCCCATTGCTTCAATTCCCTGCTTAGAAATAGGGACAATAATGTTTCTTACATACAGTTATTTCAGGAGGATACATCAGTTGGGCTCCAGTCTTCCAGACACAAGAAATGCATACAATAAAGAGCTCAACTGTCTAGGCCTTCACCTCCTTCTAGCTCTTAGCTTGTTGTTGTTGTGTAGCCCCAGCAGGCAGGCATCTCAGCACCACACAGCCACTCACTCACTCTCCCCAGGTGGGATGGGGGAGAGAATCAAAAAGGTAAAAGTGTGAGAACTCATGGATTGAGATAAAGAGAGTTTACTAGGTAGAACAAAAACTCTGTGTGCCAACAAAGCAAAACAATGAATCAATTTGTTGCTTCTCATCTAAGGCAGGTGCTCAGCCACTCCCAGGAGAACAGAACTCATCATGTGTAATTGTTTCTTGAGAAGACAGATGCCATCAACCCTAATATTGTCATTCAACACTTCCTTCTTTACCCCAGGTTCTATTGTGGAGAATGACTCCATAGGTATGGGACATCCCTTTGGCCAGTTTGGGTCAGCTGTCCTGACTGTGTACCCTCCCAGCTTCTTAGGCACCCCCAGCCTCCTCACTGTCAGGGCAGTATGAAAAGCTGAAATGTCCTTGTCTCTATGTAAGCTCTGCTCTGTAACAATTAAAAACATCAATATATTATCACTACTATTTTCACCAAAAATCCAAAACACCACATTACATGAAGAAATTTAACTCTATCCTAGTCAAAAGTATAACAAATGGTCACATAGCAAACAGGTCAAGTAATATTTTCTAAGTTACATTTGAAAGATCTAGCTAATTTCCATCCCTTTCTGTCTTTTTGCATATACGCATGCTCATACAGCACAGCCTTGTTGCACTATGGTGTAACACTGGTTAGAAGACAGAGCACTGCTGCTAGCTGACTCAGGTCACTTAATGTGATTTTTGTATTAAATGTGAAGTGATACACTCTGTTTCAAGTTGGAAATATGGAGAATTGCTAGCTATCTTCTCTAAGTCTTGCAACTTTGAGATGAAAAATGAGTTGCCATGCTTTGGAATGCCTATTGAGCATAAGAGGCTAATAACAGCAGAGAAGGTAGTTACCACCATGGTGATTTTTTTTTTTATTTTTATTTTTTATTTTTTTATTTTCTGGAATGTGATGTCATGGTAGGAGACTATATTGAGTTACAATGTTCAATGTTTTGTTTTATCTGTGAACCAATAGAGCAACATAAAAGATAGAAAGGAGCAACTGAGGAGCAGAACAGAAGGTAAAACCAAGCAAGAAAGGATCATACTCTGAAACCTGAGAAATCAGGAATGCTGAGAGTGAATGAGCCTGGAAATTAGGGCCTGTAAGGTGTTGTTTGGTAGAAAGACAAGGCAGAATAACTTCTCACATTTCCTCTGAAGTTGAATGTCCAGAGACCCTCAGCTGCTATTTTAGTAATGGAAGATAGATACTGCTGAATCTGTTGTGCTTTCTGTTGTTGGAGCATGCATATAGAGACCTAGAATCCTTTGCAGGTCACTTAGTCTAACACATAACAGGACTATGCATTGACAATTTTGAGTGTCTCCAAAGACAGAGCTTTTACAACCACTCTGTGCACCCTATATAGTGTTTTACTATTTCCATGATAAGATTAAAAAATAATAATAATAATAAATTCTTATAACAAAATACTTTGGAAGCCAAACCAATGGACATTAGCAGACTTGCATTGTACAGTCTGGAATTTGAGGGTTTGCTGACACAAGTGATTTCAGATTTACTCAGAGGATAACTTGACTGTAACTATTCTTGGTGTTGAAGTACAATGAAGATCATAAATATAACATAAAAAAAGAAAAAAACTTCGCTGAAAATTGTGTGAAAACCTCTCATCTTTGATGATACAATGATGTTTTATGAGGAGTTGCCTACCATGTTACAGAGAAAATGTAGGAACAATCCTTTCTCATGGAAGTATGTCAGTTTATGGGACCTGAGCATCTTTGCCCCAGTGTAATGTAAGTCTGCAGGTTTCCTCATGCAAAAGCAATTTTGATCACATTTCTAAGCAAACATAAAAATTAATAATAAAAAATCCCAAAAAATTGCAGGTGCAGAACTGTGCTTGATTATTCTTGTGGTGAAGATCTGGATGTTCAAGGAGGCCTGATCAGTAAAATCATATTTTTCAGTAAATATTTAAAATTAACTTCTGGTTTAGTTACACTAATTTCATAATGTCTTTTATTTTGGGTATAAGCATGCCTGAGATAATTAGAATATTGTGCTTACATCATACCAAGTACTGATCCTTAAAGATAATTAGATCCTTGAATTTGTCGCATATGGTGATTGATGTCACTTTGCTTCTTTTGAAGCACAAGAATTTAAATGGGAGAGTGTGTGGCTTTGAAATTACCATTTTTTCCAGTTGCTCTTCTCGGACGAATGTCACATCAGAAAAAAGAACAATGAATTAATACATTTCCTGCTTACTGCTTCCTTCTCTCTCTCTCTCTCTCTCTCTTTTTTTTTTTTTTTTTTGTCTGTTTCAAATTTAAAAACACCAAAATTTAGTATTTTGGCTAAGCAGCTTGATTCTATCGTTAATGGCATTGTTTTGTTCTAAATTAATTGTTTTCTATCTGATCTAATGTTACAAAGAATGGAGGTCTTGGCAGATTGCCTAGTTTATACTGCATTGTACATTGGAGATGATGGCTTTTTCCCCAGAATAATGGGTTAGGGGAAGAGGGCTGCTTTCTGAAGTTAATGTTTGTTCTCACTGCTGTTTTTATGCCTCATACATCAACAAGAAAACAAGCAGTTCTTTGGTTAGCAGTTCAGCTGAAAGCTGGGTAACGACCTAATACACCTGTAGAGGGCCATTCAAATGGAATTTTGGTAGGACTTTGGTTTTATTGGTGGACAAAGAAAAAACATGCACAAACTTTATTTCTAATGTTTCCTATTTTACTTTTTACTCACTATTGACACTTATTAAAGGCAAATAAAAATAAAGTTGCAATATGCTTTTTTTTTTTGAAGAAAATTGGTGAGATTAAAAAGAATCACCTATTATTTCTATTTTAGTAATGAAACAAAACCTATAGTAAATGCAATCTAATTGACAGAAACATTTACACATACTAGGCTTTTCAATAATAGACCTAAATAATAAGATATTCATATTTCTTGCTTTCTTTTGTATTTCTTAGTATATTTCTAGTGCATTTAGGAAGCAATAGCTTATATCACAAACTGATATCTAGTCTTGTAACAATGTTTAACAAGCTCAAATCCATTTAAACTATAATGAGTACATTGACTGCATGTAACCTACAATATTTAGAAATAAAAAATCGTAATTCAAAGATACATTTATCTCATCAGGGCAAAATAAATGAACTAGGTATGAATGAACTAGGTAAAAGAAAACTCAGAATAGTTATATATTCTATTATATATTCTAGAATATATATTAGACATTATATGTAATATAATATAAACATATACTACATACAAATATGTAATATAATTTTCATGTAATGTAGAACATAGAATGTTCAGCATGAAATGAAGAATTGAATATCCTGATACATAGCAGTAAACACCTACATAACACTGAGAGCTAGATAGGTCTTAAGAGTAAGAAGCATCATATTTTTATCTATCTCACCTCTTCCTGTGGTAGTTATGACCTACTAATGCCATAACACTGTAAGGATCTCAAAAAATCCACAATGCTGCTGAAAAACACTTGAAGAAAATGAGAAAACACTTAGTTCCACCACACTTTAATACACTTGGAGGTGGGGGGAAGGTATGCTGAAGTCCTTAGAGAAGTACCAAGAACTAATAACCTCATATACAATAACACCGTTTGTCCTGGAAGCACTAATTCTAGTATTGTTCCTGAGACAGTATACCTGTTCACCACATCTTTCAGTGTGGGACAACACTTTATTAACCTTTAGGTATCCAACAAGATCAGTCTCATCTTGAAAAAAATTTTGGAAACAGAGCTGAAAAACAAACAGACAGAAAACTCAAATTCTACCCACCACCAAGAGGAACATCTGCAGGGTCTAGACTTAACAAAATAAACCCCTCAAGTTTAAGCCAATTTAAATAATCTTCTCTATTATGGGTAAACAAAGTTGGTTGAAAGATAAGAATACACTGCAGTCACATTTCAGAATAATGTATATTTGCTTTTTACATTTTATTTTAAAAGGAAAATTTGTTAGAGAGTTAGTCTGAAAATGGATCAAATTGCTCTAGGATATATTGTAATACATTAGTGGATAGCTTCCAATATGTTGGATAACATATTAATCTTTTCTCTCTTTTATTTAAGACTAATTATTTTTTGATATATATCAATAACTCTACTAGGTTAAAGAAAAATAAAAAAAAAACAAATGTGACAATATCAAATACGCATTCCAACTGGATGTAACTATCAAATAAATACTTGTTATACTATATAGTGACCTTTTTTTGAGAACTATGGTCTGTATGAACTAATTCATTAAAAAAAAAAAAAAACTTTTTTTTTTTTTTTTTTTTTTTTTTGTGATCTATCACTGGCAGTCAAAATGCCAGAAAAGCACTAGTTGTTAAACATAAATGACAACTTGCAGCTACATCAAGTATGTAAGATGCAGCATAACTGAAATTATAAACCATATGTTTAGATAACTAAAATCAGGAAAGTTGAATCCCAGCCTTTAGGTTAAATCACTATAGTAGTGTCATTGTTTTTATAAAACAAAACCAAAAAATATATATTTCTATGAATGAAAAGCACTCCTCTTTATCCAGCAATTGGATGAAAGAAGATCTAAAACATAGGAGATACGGGTATTACATTTCTATAAAAAAACTCATGTCTGAAATGGCTTTACTGCAACCTTCTTAAACATGGTGAATCATAGTTGTTCTAAACATTCAGTCAGAAGTAGATCACTTGCCTTTCAGGAATTACTGAAAACATGCTGTCATGATTTCCACTGAATATAGCTCTTAAATTCTACATTATCTGTTTTGTTCTGCACAAAGCTTGTAACAGTATAAATCTTACATGCTCTGAGCTGGTGCTAAAGAGAGGAGAGATAAGGTCAGTCCCAAACATCTATAACTACTGATGAGTACAATTTATTATAACCGTATGTACTATTCCCCTAACACTTGCAAAAGGTTGAAAGCATGGAGAAACATAGAAACTTTGATAACTAAAAACAGCCTTCTTTATTCTATTTATGGATTACCTTGATGAAAAAAATCTATTTATGATTGCAGGATCTGCATGCATACCTACAGATACCTTGATGTGCTACTTCTGTGTAGCTTGTTTAAACAAATAGTTTACATACTATTGTCCTCATGGAACTGACAATAAAATTTGACAGTCATCTGCTTGGGGCTCTGGATGTGACAGAGATGAAGCATTGTTCCAAATCTCACAGCTTAATCATTTTAACTATACTGTCCTACAAGAATAGTTCATCCTGCTTATGCACCAACTGGTAAGAGGAGTCCTTCCTGAAATTCATGTATTTGCAGTGGGATTTAGTACAAGGAAGGATATAGTTTGACAAGCATGATTAAGTTTTTCTTCAGATATTGTAACTTCCCATTTGAGTTCCTAGATTTTTTTTTATTTTCCCCCAAGGAGAGAGCACTCTAAATAGCTAAATGTCACAGGGTAAAAGAAGAAAATTAGCTCCTGAGTGCATCAAAAGACTCTGTCACCTTTATTTGTTTTACTTTTCCTTGTATAAACAGAGGCTGAGCATAAAGGTTCATTTAGTTTTCTGACCAGTAGTTTTGTAGATAATGCTGGTATAGTAAACGTTCTTTTGAGAAAGGCCATTGCAAGGTTCATGCTAGTTAAAGTTTGTAGAAATATTACAGTGAGGAAACACACTGCAATGTAAGCAAATGTAAGTGCCATGAGCTACAAAGCTAGTCAGTCTAGAGGTTTCAAGAACTGTGGTCACTTTTCAATTAGTTTTGCTATCCAAAAGACTGGACTATAGCATGTATATTGGAAAGCAACTGTAGAATGAATATCTACATATAATTACTATCCATGTAACTTATTTAGCAGTTAAATTTGTTGCCAGCCTTTTCTCAGGTTATATAAAGCAAACTAATGAAGCAGCTGTAACAAAGAAAATCATAAACCCATTTAAACTGATGCACTGGCTATGATGAGACTCTCATTCATATGATACATGACCACTGTTTTGTGACTAAAGCAAGGCTGAGACAGAGTAACAAATATGTACATTATTGCAATAGTAGAAAAACTTTCCCATTTCTGTCACTAGCTATTTTCCATTTTTTACTTTGATTTTCTTCTGCTGCTAATGTACTTTATCTCTCTTATCATCTGGGCTCTAGTTATCTGTTATAATACAACTTGCTCCTAGACTCTGCACTGATAGGATCTCTGGAATTTCAAGAGTAAAATAGCAGATTTATATCTTTGCAACATTCAGAGACTCTTCACTTTACTTGGTTGGGGCAAAGGAGAGCTTCCAGAATAAATTTCATAGTGGAATATGACATTATGAACAGAGTTACACAAGTTTAACTCTCTTGCAGCTGTTTTACAATTTTCGCTAGCAAGCAGGTGTAAACTGCAGAAGGTGATAAATCCTTTCAACTGCTCTAAGTTATCTGCCCTTTGAGGTCACCAGGAAGCTAGGTCTAGACAGATGAACACAGCACTATATTATCTCAGGGAATGAGGAAGAGCTGCATTTCTAGTCGCCATCTGGTGGTTTGCTGTACAATGGCAAGTAATTTGGGAAAGAATCTCTTGATGACAGTTATGACGTCATGAGATTATTTTTAAGGGGGGACTGACTTTACTGACTTGAAGCGGGGGGAGAAAGAAATGGCGGGGGGGCGCCGCCCCCGGATGGACACACACACACACACACACACACAGTAACTGGATATGTAAGAATAGCATCTACTAACTGATCCTAAAATTCCTTTAATTCCTTTTAAGCAACTCTTTGAAAGCATGTATTATGAAGATCCAGCTTTTACCAGTGAAGAGAATTTATCTCCTCCATCGCTCCATTAAGCATTTGGTAGCAACAACCAAAGCACAGCATATTTTTCACTGCCTGAGAGGACATACTATTGTGACAAGCCATACTTTTGTGATAAGTTTTTACACATATTCCTTACTATTTTTTGCTTCATTTTCTGGATATTTTGTCTTTTGAGCAACTGATTTTTCCAATTGTTGAAATGATTGTGGAAGGTTCTTGCCCATGTATTTGTGTTTACTTGTGTGAATATCCTTGAACAGGTTTTTACAGCCCTTCCCTTTTATAAGGAAATGTCTTGCATGCAGAAGGGACAGTTTCTGTTGAAAGTTACCTTTTCCATTGGTGTTCAATAGGGCAACCACATTTCTAGTCTTTAGGACATGATGAAGCCAAAGGGTCACAGAAGGTCCTCTTTTGATATAGGTAGGTTTTGTTTGTTTGTTTTTAATCTGAGATATGCAACTAATAAACCAAAGCTTAATCACTAGTTGAAATTCTTACTGGATTTACAGTCCCTGAGGCAAGGCAGAGAACCTGGGAGTGCATAGTCACTCACTAGTCAGTAACTAGAGGAAGAGACTGGTGAATCTTAGCTGGCTTATTGATTTACAACCAGTGTAAGTAGAACATGCAATCTTAGAGTAGTGTACAGATTGTGAGAAATTTGGAGGGAAGGGGTGGAGAGGAGATAACCATTGAAGTTAGAGACTTAAGAGTAGCAGTGAGGCAGATGTGATAGGTTCATGTGGGATACTGCTCCCCATACTGGGAAAGATTAGATAAGGACCTCTGTCAGGGTAAAAGCTAAGCAGTGGGAAAATAATCCTGAAAACGATGCTAAACAGCAGTTAACCAGTCCCACGTAGGAAGTAACTGTAAACATTCAGAAAGCAAAAGCAGCCAGCTACAGCCTGCCACAGAGAACATAGTTTCTTCAGGTATTGGCTGAAAAATGTCTTTTGGACATATTATTCTACCTCTAATTTGTGCACAAACTTCCTCATATTGGTATTCTCTTCTCTGCAGTACAGAGTACTTTGACTAAGAAAGTGTAAGAATGGGAGAATGAGAAGAGTTTTACTATGTTTTGAGAGAGATTTTGGTTGTTTTTAAACAGTGAAACCTGACTCTGCTTATTGTCTAAAGACTTTTGCATATCATTATCACAAGATTTTATTTTTGCAAACAATTGAACAAGTAGAAAATCTGTATATATGCATGGCAGAACAGTTCCCTGTGTTTCTTGACATCTTTTATCCCCCAAAGAAAGAGGCTTTTAAAAACTGAAATATTTGCAGTATATTATAGAAATGGGAATTTTCCTAAGCAGGAATTTTGTACAGTGTTAATATATATCTGAGACTTGGTACAGTGTCATTGGAATGAAGGCATGTTATTTAATGATTTTTACTCCTGCTATTTTTGCATCGTAGCATAACTTTCACTTGAAATCATTTTCAGCCATAATTTATTGAGAGTCCTAATAATCTTTTGCTCTTTCACACTGATTCTAACAAGGTTCTGACCTGAATCCTCATGTGTTCCACATCATTTCCTTCTGGAGATTACCAGGCCAAGCTGAAGAGTAAATGAGTTGTAAGGTCAAGAGATTCTCACTGTGAGACAACTGCTGAATTCCTGGTAGCTATGATTGCATCTTTTTATTACACCTTAATCACTATTTGACAAATTCCAATCAGATATTCATAAATTAATGTGACTTATTTTAATTAAGTCAATATGTCGCTTCACTACTAGAATATAAAAAATACACAGACACTGAAAACAATAAATATGCCTTAAAGAGATAGTAAAATGATGCAGTTTTAATCATGGGTGACTTCTACAGATATAATCTCTGATTTAAGAGTGGGTACAAATCATCACCTAATAGTTATAGGAGAGGAAAAGTAGATTTTAAATTAATCTTTTCTTTAATCTCCAAATGTTTCTAAGCTTTTAAAAATCAAGAAGAAATTTACAGAGGAGAATTTAATGAGTTTATGAACATTACTGAAAAATATATTTAAAACACGTCTCCTTTTCTTTTTATTCATATTATTGCATTGCCAATGGTTGAATATAATTTATGTGAATAACTATATCCTTTCTGGAATAATCTCTTTCGGCACTGATTAGTCTAGGAGACTTGGTCAAGCCGTTATGTTGTGAGCCAAAGAATCAGAATCCGAATTCAACTATATATATTATTTCTGCCGTCTCCATGAACCAGAATCAGTGGCACCACCTTTTGGGTAGTAGAATCAATCCCTAAAAGCTGTAGTCCAGGTTTTCTCTCACTAAGATTTTTTTTTTTTTAAAATATATATATATATATATATACTTATTTTGAAGTATTCATTGTACATAAGGAAAAATGCAGCCAGTGTAAGTAGAATACTCTAGACCTATAGAGCTTGGGGGAGGTTCTGTTGATTCACCAAGTTCCACAGCAGTGGGAAGTAGAAGGACAAGTCTACTACTTGCAGGCCACTCTGAATGATTAGGCATGTATTTAACCATCAGATTTGGCTGAAACCAGAACAAGGCTCAAACTCCTGTCTCTGTATCACATCACACTCAGTGCAGGAAATACTTATACTTCCATTTGAATGTAAAATACATGCTTTATATTAAGATCTTAGAGTTTGCTGAGATCTTAATAAATTCAATTTGGCAAACATTTTAATCAAGTGGAAAAAGTTTTGTTGTTTCCATCTTGTCTATACAGAAGGTAATGTGCAATCTCTATTCAAGTTCACATATCAGTGTGCAGGAATACAAGGAATATGAAATATTGTAATATTTTATAAGGAAATATAGCTTATTTTCAAAATCAATATTCTTTTTCCCATCAGGATAAGTATAAATACTACATTTTCAAGAGATTAATGTAAAGCTACCAACTTCTTGAAAGCTACTCATTGTACAATTAACAGAGGTGATTCAAAATACAGGGCAATAAAAAAGGTCTTACTGAGTTTATGATTCCTTTTTTTTTTTTTTTTTTTTTTTTATAAACAATTATACATATTCATTTCTAAGGTAAAATTCTGTTGATTTTAGGTCAAGACAAACAAGGGATGCCTTTAACACTTCAGACTTCTTGAAAATCCAGTGAGTTTGTGATATAGTTCTACTGAAAATATACACTATAATAACAATCTTCATTCAAGCTTTCTGTAATTCATGTTTGCTTTAAAGACTATAGACATAGTTGATGTGGGAATCAAAACCCAAGTATAGGTCAGATGATGATTTAAGTTTCTAAACCTTTGTATCCCTCTGTCTATCAAATCCTTCAGTAATCAGTGAACACAAACATCTATAGATTGTATTACAGCATTTGAAAACTAATCCTTAAAACAGGTGGGGCTAAGATTGACTTTGGTATAAATTTAGAAGTGGGGTCTGTGTAGATTTGAGTATGACTTCAGTGATTAGAATTCACAGGAGATTCCACTAAAGATTAATCTGGAAACTGATCATGTAGAGGATAGTTGGAGGAGGATAATTATTGAAATAAAATACATTTTCCAAAACGACTAAAATTTGCTGATGGCACAAATGATAGGGGAGGGAAAAGAACAGAGAAATACGGAGCCCTAGCTATATTAAATTCATAAGAGATGACTGACATAATATATTTCCATTCCAAAACTAAAAGTGTATTGGTCCAGGATTTATTTTAGGGATTGGAAGTAAGGGCTGACAGACACAACTTATGAACCTCATTATCTAAAACAAAAGCTCCATTCATGTTCTCACACAGGATTCAAACTAAACTCAAAATACTTTCTTCAGATATCAACAAAGGCCCATTGAATTCATTAAATGATGAAACCCATAGCATTTCTTCTTACTATGTATTTATGCTAGATATATGTATATATTTCTAGATTCTGCTTATACTATCTCATTCATAAATGTTTTCCAGCCAAATTACTCCCACTCATAATCCAGTACTTTGAATTTTTCAAACATATTAAATTAGTACAGCTACTGTAACAGAATCTGTCCCCAAATCCTTCATTAATCCATCATTTCTTACAGCTCCACAGAAAACCATGTCAGTCTCCTCTGAGCCCCTTTTAGCAGCCAATTTCTCAATCCTGAGATAAAAATAAGTGAATTATCTGGTCTCCATACAGTTCAATCTCACTTAAAAGGTCTGTTATGACTCTGACCTGTATAATGATTGATAACAAAAGTTATATGATCAGCTTATCACAGGTGTTCTTACCTTTCACAGAATCACAGAATCACAGAATGGTGAGGTTGGAAGGGACCTCTGAAGATTATCTAGTCCAAATCCCCTGCTGAGCAGGATCACTAGAGCACATTGCACAGGATGGCATCCAGGTGGATTTTGAGTATCTCCAGAGAAGGAGACTAGAAGGAGACTCCACAACCTCTCTGGGCAACCTGTGCCAGTGCTCTGTCACCCTCACAATAAAGAAATGCTCTCTCATATTCCGTTGGAACTTCCTGTTCTTCAGTTTGTGCCTGTTGCCTCTCGTCTTGTTGCTGGGCACAACTGAAAGCTCCATCCCCCCAACACCCTCCCCTGAGGTATTTATACACATTAATGAGGTCTTCCTTCAGCCTTCTCTTATCCAGGCTAAAAAGGCCTAGTTCTCTCAGCCTGTCCTCGTACAACAGGTGCTCCGGCCCTCTAATCATCTTAGTAGTCCTCCTCTGAAGTTGCTCCAGTAGTTCTGTGTCCCTCTTGTACTGGGGAGCCCAGAACTGGACACGCTACTCCAGGTGTGGTATCACCAGGAGAAGAGTGGGAAGATAACCTCCCTTGGCCTCCTGGCAACGTTCTTCTAAACGCAGACCAGGATCCCATTGTCCTTGGTCACAAGGGCCCGTTGCTGACTCATGGTCATCCGGGTGTCCTGCAGGACACCCAGGTCTCTCTCTGCAGAGCTGCTCTCCAACATGTCAGCCCCCAGCCTGTACTGGTGCTTGAGGTTACTTCTCCCTAGGTGCAGGACCCTGCACTTGCCCTTTGCTTCCTGCATGTGTAGTACTGTGAAAGATCAGCCTAGGAAGTTTGGATATGTTTCAGTGTCAAAGACATTAATTTGTAGTGATTCGGAGATAGTTACTGATTCTGTTTGATCTTCTTCCTGTATCTCCCTACTTCCAGCTTGACTGGTTATTTCAGTGGCTTTTCTAGAGGTTTGTCTTTGGATGTTTTGATCTCAGTTGTTTCTTCAGTTAATTGTATTTACTAGATAAGATCTAAACTAGGTCTTCAGTGTCCTTTAGATACTTGTTTTAGCCAGGTCATAGCCAAGTTGACCACAAGCTCAAGTTCCTTGGTATTTTGTATCTTGATTGCATGTCTAGCACAGTGCACAGTGTAATATTACTGGTAAGGTTTTAGCACTACCATGTCAGGGTGGCATGGTATCTCACTGTTTGTTACTCTGGGATATGTTTACTTTGCACATATAACTTGGAACAGAGCCCTACACATTTCCCTATTGAAATGGCCTTGCATGCACAGGTCTCCTTGAAATAGAGAACGCACAGAAAAAAAACAATGGCACATATTTACAGTGATTTACAAACACCTGCCAAAGGTTGTTATTGCTCTGCTACAAAGTCACTGTGTTTACCATATTTACTGTTTTAGGCGACTCATCTAACAAAGCAGTACTAGATCCTGCAGTCAACAAAGGATACTCATTCAGAGAAATATGGGAAAGAGATGAGCTCTTGAGATGAGAAATTTGGGGTTACACTACATTGCTTTCTTGGGGAATACTAATATTTCTGTGTTCTGTGCTGTCAGGCCTTTTTAGCAATCAGTAAGGTGTAAACCTCATGGCCTACTGGATAGACAAGTTTTCTGCTACATGACAACAGCAAATGCTTTATAGAAATTGCTTACTTTTTATTACCTGACCACTCAAGTTGACAACTTGTCATAAGGAGGGTTGAGTAGTGGTGAGATACTGGAGAAACACAATTTTTCAAAGGTCTGTAGCATTGTAGAAGGAGCACTAATCTGAATATATTGAAATTACACTGAATTTTTTATGGCAGTGCTGGAATGTGTTAATCGAATGCTAAAGAATTTACACTGTCTGTGGGTCTGAGTAGAATATCACTTCCTGGGCTGAATTCAAAGGCCCTGGAGGATATATGCTCATGACTTATTTTAACAGTGTTTTTTAGCAGTGTCTTAGCAATGCAGACAGAAAATTTAGTAAGGGTTGAACCTAGATAATGCACTTTTCTCCCGTTTCCACAGTTGTCAATATTGCATCCGGCAATATTGCAGCCAGGGTGGAATCTATATTACATATCTAAAAATAATATTTCAACAACTTCAGCACTTAGACAATTAGACCTACTCTGAGACAGCCTTTTTCCAGATATAGTTTGGAAGGAGATGCTGTGGTAGTTGTAGTATAAGATGCAATCAGTTGTCCTCATATAAGGTGCACAATAGAAACATCCTTAAATTCCTGAGTTACTTTTCCTTTTTCTAGATGATAGAGTGCTGCACTATGTCATGATGCCAATACATAGACAGACTGAAATTGCATTGGCTTGCTTTTGGTGCTGTATTTCAAACTGCTGTCTAAATTGCTTTCCACTATCACTTCTGTCTCAAGTGGCTAGGTTTCTTCTGCTTGGAAAATTTATGCTTTATGTTACTTTGCCCCCATCTAATTGTATTTGCCTGAATTCTTCATCTTCACTCATACCTCCCTTCCCCCCCCTTTTTTTTTTCCCTACTACCTCATACTTTCTTCCTGTCATAGGCTCATGGCTTTGGCAAAGACAGGTACACCACCTAAAATATCATCTCTGATAATTAAAATGTTAAGTAGTTAATTAATTAACCCTTAAGAATTAAAGTGAGCAAAGAGTTTATTAAGAAGTGATTATGGAAAAAAAAAAAAAAAAAAAAAGCTAAGAATAAACAACACTGAGCTAATTGAGTACATCTTAAAACATAAATTAGAGAAAAATAGAATACTAGGTAAGGTTGTAAGACTTAGAAGAACAAAATCTGAGAAAAGGAAGAAACTTGTTAACTGAGAACACCCAAAGAATATGTATTCTCTGAATTCAGAGAATTCACTGAATTACCTTAGGTAAAATTGTAAATGTTCACTTGATTTCATATCTCGGACAGAAAGAAATAAACTTATAAATGATAAAAAATAGTAAAACTGAGCAACTCGGGTATGCAGAAGAAGGGTATAGCCAAGTTGTGGGAAAAATAATAATGAACTAAAGAGTTCAATTTTGAAATTAAGGAAATTAAAGAATAAAAATTTAAGAATAAAGCTGAGGAGTTCTTCAATTTGTGAGGCAAATGAAAGTAATAAGACAGCCACATAAATAAAAAGAGAAAAGGTAGAAAAATGATTCCAAATACTGAGGATGGTTATAAGACTAAAGAAAGTCTGTGAACCATTGAGTAATTCAGTAGTTTAATTGTGGTTTTGGTCAGGACAGTAATGTATATGTGGATAGTTGTAGGTGCTCATAAGGCTGCACACTGCAGTGTACACAATATTTGGACTAATTGGTTAAAATGGTTCATGGAGCAGATTATCTTGGGTGTCATCATGTGGCAGTTGCAGGGCAAGCAGACGATCAGGCCTAGTCAGCATGGGTTTACGAAGGGCAGGTCCTGCTTGACGAACCTGATCTCTTTCTATGACAAAGTGATGCGCTGGGTGGATGAGGGAAAGGCTGTGGACATGGTCTACCTTGACTTCAGTAAAGCATTTGACACCGTCCCTCACAGCATTCTCCTCAAGAAACTGGCTGCTCATGGCTTGGACTGGTGTACACTTTGTTGGGTTAAGAGCTGGCTGGATGGCCGGGCCCAGAGAGTTGTGGTGAATGGAGTCAAATCCAGTTGGAGGCCAGTCACTAGTGGAGTCCCCCAGGACTCGGTACTGGGGCCAGTCCTCTTTAACATCTTCATCGATGATCTGGATGAGGGGATTGAGTGCACCCTCAGTAAGTTTGCAGATGACACCAAGTTAGGTGCGTGTGTCGATCTGCTCAAGGGTAGGAAGGCTCTGCAGGAGGATCTGGATAGGCTGGACCAATGGGCTGAGGCCAACTGTATGAAGTTCAACAGGACCAAGTGCCGGGTTCTGCTCCTGGGGCACAACAACCCCAAGCAGCACTACAGGCTGGGAGATGTGTAGTTAGAAAGCTGCCTGTCAGAGAAGGACCTGGGAGTAGTGGTTGACAGTCGGCTGAATATGAGCCAGCAGTGTGCTCAGGCGGCCAAGAAGGCCAACAGCATCCTGACTTGCATAGGAAACAGCGTGGCCAGCAGGTCGAGGGAAGTGATTGTCCCCCTGTGCTCGGCTCTGGTGAGGCCGCACCTCGAGTACTGCGTTCAGTTTTGGGCCCCTCGCTACAAGAAGGACATGGAGGTGCTCGAGCGAGTTCAGAGAAGGGCTACGAAGCTGGTGAAGGGTCTGGAGAACAAGTCTTACGAGGAGTGGCTGAGGGAGCTGGGACTGTTTAGCCTGGAGAAGAGGAGGCTCAGGGGTGACCTTATTGCACTCTACGGGTACCTGAAAGGAGGCTGTAGCGAGGTGGCGGTTGGTCTATTCTCCTACGTGCCTGGTGACAGGACAAGGGGGAATGGGTTAAAGTTGCACCAGGGGAGGTTTAGGTTGGATATTAGGAAGAACTTCTTTACTGAATAGTAAAAAACTCTGTCCTACCTGAAACCAGGACATATATCCACCCCTTATTCCATACCATTTATGTCATGCTCAGGTTACACTCTTTCCAATATATTCTAGTTAATCACTATTTTCATCTATGGTAGTGATGACACACAGTATTATATAATAATTAACATAATACAACTCGACTCATGGGCTATTCTCACCCAGTATTAAATCCCCTTGAGGTACACACCGGACCTCCCCATTCTTTTGCATTACCCACTGTCCTGGTTTCAGTTAGGACAGTTATTTTCCCTCCTAGTAGCTGGTAGGGTGCTATGTTTTGGATTAGGATGAGAAGAGTGCTGATAACATGCTGATGTTTTAATTGCTGCAGAGCACTGCTTACACTAAGCCAAGGACTTTTCAGCTTCTCACTCTGTCCTGCCAGCGGGCAGGCTGGGGGTGCAGCAAGAGCTGGGAGGGGACAGACCCCGGACAGCTGACCCAAACTGGCCAAAGGGGTATTCCATACCATCTGACATCATGCTGAACAATATATAGGGGTGGCTAGCCGGGGTGGGGGGGCCGGCTGCTCAGGGTTGGGCTGGGCATCGGTCAGCGGGTGGTGAGCAATTGCATTGTGCATCACTTGTTTGTACATATTATTATTATTATCATTATTATTTTCTATCTTAATAAACAGTCTTTATCTCAACTCACAGGCTTCACTTTCCCGTTTCTCTCCCCCATCCCAGAGAGGGAAGGGGGGAGGGTGAGCGAACGGCTGTGTGGTGTTTAGCTGCCAGCCGGGTTAAACCACAACAGCTCTAAAAATGCATTAGCGATATCAATTGTGGCGTACCACTTGGCTGCCTTTGATTCCAGTTCGTACTGGAGTTCTAGCATGTCCGGCACTGCAGCACTCAGTGGTGGTGTGACCTCGTTCAGGCCACGATAGTCCACGGTTAGTCTCCACTCCCCATTAGACTTTCGCACTGGCCGTATGGGACTATTAAAAGGTGAATGAGTCTTGCTGATCACTCCTTGGTTCTCCAGTTGACGAATTAGCTCATGGATGGGAATCAGGGAGTCTCGGTCGGTGCGATATTGCTGCCGGTGCAGAGTTGTAGTAGCAATTGGCACTTGTTGTTCTTCGACCCTCAGCAACCCCACAACAAAAGGGTCCTCTGAGAGACCGGGCAAGGTAGACAATTGTTCAATGCCCTCTGTCTCTAAGGCAGCTATGCCAAAAGCCCACCGGAACCCTTTTGGGTCCTTGAAATATCCTCTTCTAAGATAGTCTATGCCAAGGATGCATGGAGCATCTGGGCCAGTCACAATACCGTGTTTTTGCCACTCATTCCCAGTTAGACTCAGTTCAGCTTCCAATACAGGTAATTGCTGGGATCCCCCTGTCACTCCATAAATACTGATGGGCTCTGGCCCTGTATAGCTTGATGGCATTAGAGTACATTGTGCACCGGTGTCTACTAAAGCCTTATACTTCTGTGCGTCTGATGTGCCAGGCCATCGAATCCACACAGTCCAATAAACTCGATTGTCCCTTTCCTCCCCCTGGCTGGAGGCAGGGCCCCTCTAATCCTCATCAGAATCTTCATTCCTGTGTTTAAAGGACTGCCTGCTGGAAGTTGGAGCAGCAAACATTTCAGAGAACCCCTTTTTCCCAATTGTTTTCTTTTGCAACTCACGCACCCGTGCCTCTAGGGTTGCGGTGGATTTTCCATCCCATTTTCTCATGTCCTCTCCATGGTCACGTAGGTAAAACCACAGGATGGCACGAGGTGTGTATCCACCATATCATCGTCCTTGCACGGATGAGCGCTTACCCCTAATAGCAGAGACATTGGTTTGTTCAGGAGGGGAGGAAAATAAACTCTCTTTAAGTTGCTGGACCTCTTCAGAAAGTTTCTCCAAAGTATTCTTTTAGTTGGTGGACGCTTTCAGAAAGTTTCTCCACAGCCGAGACGCAGGCCTGTAGGGAAGAGGTGAGGCTTTCTTCGTACTGCCAGAGTTGTTTAGCCACACCACCCACTGTGGGTTCCTCATCCTCTTTCCAGGCCATTATTGCCAATGAGCTGGCATATGATGATGGTGCACTCCGTACAAACTTCCGCCACATGGGTCGAGTACACCTGACTTCATCTGGATCTGTGAGTACTTGTCCATTGTCTGGGTCCTCATAAATCACCTCCCGTACGGCTAATTCCCTCAGGTACTGGATTCCCTTCTCCATAGTGGTCCACTTGCCTGGCAGACATACAAGTTCTTCCTTGTAGGGAAACCTTTCCCTTACAGCGTACAGGAGACGCCTCCAGAGGCTGTGAGATCGTGCTCCATCTCCAATTGCTTTGTCAATGCCTTCATCTCTAGCAAGGGATCCCAGCCACCTAGCTTCCTTGCCCTCTAATTCCACACAATTGGCTCCGGTATCCCAGCACCGGAGCAGCCAGGTGACAAGCTGCTCACCTATGCAGCGACCAAAATCTTTTCGCACATCTTGTAGCTCACGCTGGTATAGGTTTCGGGTAACTACTGTTGATTTTTCAACATCCCCATCTTCATCCTCCTGCACCCCTGATGGCCCAGCCTCGTCTTCTCCATACCTACACCTAGCAGAAGACTCTCTGCATTCTAAACGACCTGAGTCTCTATACCATTTTTTCACCTTGTCTACAGGGGCAACTTGTACTGCTACAGCTTGTTTCTCTGACTCAGCCACAGGGTCTGCCACAGGGGTTGGAACACCCTCTGCAGGGGCAACTTGCACTGCTACAGCTCGTTTCTCTGGCCTAGCCACAGGAGCTGGAGCGGCTGCAGGAGCTGGAGCTGGAGCGGCTGCAGGAGCTGGAGCTGGAGCGGCTGCAGGGGCTGGAGCGGCTGCAGGAGCTGGAGCTGGAGCGGCTGCAGGAGATGGAGCTGGAGCTGGAATGACTGCAGGAGCAGGAGTGGCTGCAGGGTCTGTTACTAGGTTCACAGTAGCATCAATTGCAGCTCGATAGGCATAGGCCAGGCCCCAACATGCTACAGTGAGTTGTGACACTTTGGAACTGCCAGAGTCATGACACTCTTTTTGCAAGCATTCTACCAGTTTTTTAGGATTTTGCAGTTGTTCAGGGGTGAATTTCCAAAACATCGGAGGTGCCCACTGCTCAAGCCACCTGCCCATATCCTCCCACACTCCCTGCCACTCACAATTATCCTGCCTCAGGACAGATCTCTGGATGAGATTCCTAAGTAGTTGTTTAACATTGAACAAAACCTGAAGAGACATATCAACAAGAACATGCTGGTCTGAGTATCCCAAGGATATTCAGCATCTTGGGGAGCTATTGTAACCAGCTCAGGGGATAAGAGGGTGCTGAAGGAGAAAGGGAGAGTGAACAGGTCGGGAAAAATATATTCCCCTGTCACCTCCACAGACTGGCTCCCTGATGAAAAAAGGCAGTAGGTGTAATTGTTAATAGTTTCCGAGATATAGTTTCCAAAGTACAGAGTCAACGACAGTGCTGAGTACAAATACCAAGTTAGAGTCATGGCCAGATACCTCATCATATCGTAAGGTATTGTTACACCACACAGTACCATAATGATCTTACACCAGGTGCCCGGAAAGGATAAACAATATGACCGGGATCACATACAGAAAGCAACATGCTATAAAACTCAGTTTGGAATACAGGCACAGCAGACTTGAGATTAAAGCAATCAACATTCTGATTAGATCTGTCATTATCTCAACCCTTTGAGCCCCAAGTTGGGTGCCAAAAGAGCTGTTGTGGTTTAACCTGGCTGGCAGCTAAACACCACACAGCCGTTCGCTCACCCTCTCCCCTCCCTCTCTGGGATGGGGGAGAGAAACGGGAAAGTGAAACCTGTGAGTTGAGATAAAGACAGTTTATTAAGATAGAAAATAATAATAATAATAATAATATGTACAAACAAGTGATGCACAATACTATTGCTCACCACCCGCTGACTAATCAGATTGAGTACAAGATCATGTATTATGGGATGCATAACATAATATTTGTTTTAAGCCAAAGAGTTTCAATATTTAATGTGATGGAAGAAAAAACCTGAATGTGCAGGATGATGGCTAAACCTAAGCCATGGAGAAAGGTGGTTGTTTTGCAGCATAATGTTTTTCAGGATAAACGTTACTCCAGGCACTACATAGCTGTTGTACAAGGCTATTAGTAGGAGAACAGTCAGAATACTGAAATACTGTGTTAACCAATCTGTGTTTAAAACAAACTGAAAAAAAAATCCTCTGAGACTGGAACAGGAGCGAAGGATGACTACTTGTATAACTAGAGGAAAAGGAGTACTTACCATATATAAAGAGATTAAAAAGGAAATTGCTTGTTCAGCCTAGCAGAATAAAAGTTGAGAAGAGTATGATTATTTTTCATAAATACATTCAGGAAATAAATGCAAAAGCATAAATATTGAAGAATAGTACATACAGAAAATTAAATGGGTACAAATGTATAAATTTAATCTAGAAATTTGAAATAGTTTCCTAATCAAAAAAAGAAGATTTAGAAATGCTTATGTAGCAATGAAAGAATCTAAATTACTTCTAAACCTGATGAAGCTGAAGAGTTCATGGAAGGTATTTGTAATATGACAGGAATGTTTTTGACATAACAAATAAAGTTTTTTTGTGGCTTTTTTAAATTATTCTTGCTCCACCAGAAATTACTTTGTTCCACCCAATTTTGTTGTTGTTTTAACAACAACAGACAAGCAAACAAAAAACACAACAACAACAAAAAACCAGAACCCATAGAAAATTGTTATTTCCTGTTTTTTCTTCCAAGCTGTCCTAAAAAGTCATACCGTTATGTCATCTCTCAATAGCAGATATATGAAAAAATCACAATTCTAACTAACAATCCCATTAAGACACAGATGCGCCTGAATAACTGCATGCAATGTCTATTTTTTTTTTTTTTTTAGTTGCTTTTTTCCTTAGTTATTCCTCTGTGTTGCTGCCTGCCTTTAGTCTTCATCTGTTACAGGTATAATGTTCTTCAATAGGAATCACATACACAGACTAATAAAGATTCATAAAACTTCAGAGTAGATACTATTGACTAAAGTGGGAAAAAACAAAACAAAACAAAACAACAACAACAACAACAACAAAACACAGTTGAGTACCATGATCAGGTACTTTCTTGGGACAGAAAGATTAAGTATTTGGGAAACTGTTTCAACTGATGACAGATCATCCTTTTACATGAATGCTTTTGATAGAAGACAAACGACCCAAATGACCTTTATGAGAGAAAACTACAAAGAAAGAGGGGCCTGAATTACAGTTATAATTCTCAGAGTACTGACAATTTCTAAATGCCAGCTACCCAAAGAAATATGTTTCAATTCAGGGGTGAAAAGTAATGAAGAAGATATCATGGTAAGTAGGATCTACAGGACAAATTTGACATGATTGTGAAACATACAAGGTGCTTAGGTATATATATATAAATCAGAGGAGATAGATTAGCAGTACTCATATTGTGGGCACTATTGAGTCTTGTCACTTGACACTTCAAAAGCATTTTGACTTATAACTGTCAGGAGAAATGTAAGTAATATGGGAGCAACTCTCAGAGGTAACTGGAAGTTTTGTGTATTCAAATTTTCAATATTATCATCTAAGGTTTTCTAAGTACCACTGCTGAAAACCAGACATTAGATGACTTGTATCTTGACAATTTAGTAAAGCTGGCACTTTATAACATGATAGATATACTTTAACAATATACTAATAAAAGACTGCATAAAAACTAAATCAAGTTTTTCAGATGTTCACCTATGATCAAAAGGAGGGAAGTGTTTAGACTCAATATTTTACATAAGATTATATTTGCTTCCAGAAACAAAAAGTAAGAAATTATAGTGGTCTTTCAGTCTACCGATCTAGCAATAAATTTTGATCATGAGGACATTACTGAAATAAGAGGTCCAACTTTGCTGCACTCATTCTAGGGCTGGGACTTGAATTTGTATCATGAGGTCTTCTTGTGCATGTACTTAGAATGTTAAAGAGTTTGCTGTGGTTTAACCCGGCTGGCAGCTAAACACCACACAGCCATTCGCTCACCCTTCCCCCTCCCTCTCTGGGATGGGGGAGAGAAACGGGAAAGTGAAGCCTGTGAGTTGAGATAAAGACAGTTTATTAAGATAGAAAATAATAATGATAATAATAATAATATGTACAAACAAGTGATGCACAATGCATCACCACCCGCTGACCGATGCCCAGCCCAACCCTGAGCAGCCGGCCCCCCCACCCCGGCTAGCCACCCCTATATATTGTTCAGCATGATGTCAGATGGTATGGAATACCCCTTTGGCCAGTTTGGGTCAGCTGTCCTGGGTCTGTCCCCTCCCAGCTCTTGCTGTACCCCCAGCCTGCCCGCTGGCAGGACAGAGTGAGAAGCTGAAAAGTCCTTGGCTTAGTGTAAGCAGTGCTCTGCAGCAATTAAAACATCAGCATGTTATCAGCGCTCTTCTCATCCTAATCCAAAACATAACACCCTACCAGCTACTAGGAGGGAAAATAACTGTCCTAACTGAAACCAGGACAGCATTATAAGCTTAATAGTTCTTTTTAAACAAAGAAGTTTGGTTACACTTGCATAATCGTTGTGAGTCCTTATTTGCATTTCAATACATAAAGGAAAGGGCTGTTAGTGTTTGAACCTGACACTACAATACAATTTAAAGGAAGAGACTTCTGTCAGATGTGCTGTTCAGTCATTTCCCCTTTTAGATCTGACAGTGTTAAATGAAACACTTTTACACAAATCTTAATCATGACAAAAACCCTTTAATAATACATATTTTTATATTCTGTCAATAAAGATAGTAGTCTTTGAGTGGTAAGTAGTAGACACCCAACCACAATATTGCCTGTTGCATGCAGATTGGGAATCAGTACAGTGTTTGCTAAAAGGAGAAACCTTGTCTTATTTTTAGTGATGCAAATGGAAGTTTTGCTAAGTGAAACTGAAATCTGTAGTTTCATTAGCAAAAATATATGTAAACATACAGGGTCATAAAATCTTATTTGTTGGGCCTTTGTTCTTTCTTATTCTGTTCTTCAGAATACAGCATTTTCATTCATCTGGTAGAAACAGTATTATTTTACCATTACTTAGTGGAAAATATGCTTCTATGTTCTTTGAATGTGTAAAGCTATTTGGAGAGAATGAATATATCTTTGAACATATGGCAATATGGGTTTTGGAAATTTGAAAGTATTAACTGTGGTTGTCTTTCCAGTAAACTGTGTTGCCTTGATACAGTGTGAAGCTTGACAGTTTTGCTTTGCAAGGGTCCATACAAGAATTTTATTTGACTTTGATTCACATAAAGGAACATCTGTTAATCTAAGTGTGACTTTTCTGTTGTCTTAGTAAAACTCTGTCAGAAAGCATGGATTTCTCTCCGCTTTACACACCATTCATGAAAAACTACAAATTTAGTATGTTATAAATTCATCATATATTTTCTTAAGCTCTGAGATTTGTTGGATCCAAATGATGTTTCGTTTCACATGATAACTGAAACATGAAAGACAATTTAGTTTAACCTGAAAATATTTTGTAAATTATTGTCGTAAGAAGGAAGGACCAAGCTGGCATAAAACAAGAACATAAAATGATTTGGAGCTAAAATTAGAGTTGAACAGCAAAGGTTAGGGACAAAATCTCTTAGAAGGATAAAGTAAATACGCACATATGATCTATCAGAAAGAAAGCTAGACAAGACAAGCTAGTTACTTGCTTTGGATATCTCTAATTAAAGAATTCTTGGTAACTTACCCAGCCTACAGCATCATTGTCCTCATTAATGAACAGTCACCATCATCATAATTTCCATTTTACCTAATACCGAAGCCTGAGGGATTTATTATCACACAATTGGGCATCCCATTTCCTTGATTCTTAGATTGCTTTGAAACACTGTGAATCTCAGCTGCTATTCCCCAAGGAGCATATTTAAAAAGCGGAGCACGGGAGGGGTACTCTGTTGTTGGCAGCTCTCAAAGCTTACACAGATGGTCTACTGTGCTCAGAGCCTACTATGTCTTTTAAAAGTTGGTTTCATTCCTACATGCAGGAGATTAAAGTTAGAAAATGTCAATCACAGATGTGCAGATAGCCAAGTCTGGCTGGCTTTTGAGTTCCTGGGTTGCAACCTCTCAGGTATCCAAAATCAAAGAAAAACTAATTGGCAGAGGATGTATCTACACCATGACCATGCAGACCTAAGAAAAAGATTTCTGATGAGTAAAGAGCAGAGACACCCAAGCTTTGGAAATGAGATGCCATCCAGCCTGGACCCACAAGCTGTGATCCTGTGATACATTAATAATCATCTAACAGGGTTTATTTTCACCACAACATAACAGTGTGAAAACACTTCTAGGTTGTGTAAACTTATTGGTTCTTCAGAATACTGTCTTAGAGGTGCAGTGCCTCGTGCAATGTGCTGCACATGCAGTGTAAGACATGTTGCAAAGTTCTTTTATGCACTCTAGCTATCCAGTGCTCCCATCATTCACAGTTGTGTTTATTGTTATCTATATAGAAAAGCAAATGCAAATATATAGAAAAGGCAGAGCTGCTAAATTACACATTTTAAATAATTATTTCTAACAAATTAATATTTGAACCTGTAATAAGTTAAAGCTATATCACCAGGATTTGAAACACTACTCTCACCCTCATCCTCGATTAGGAGTGGCTACATCGCTACTAGTTCTTTCATTTCCAAGGAACTGGGTTTCTACCATTTGTAGAAAATCCTCTACTGGACAATTTTAAATTGGGAAAATGTTCATTCATTCAATTAAATTAATGCCTTTGCATAAATTTGATTTTTTTTTTTTTTTTTCCAGAGAATAACTAAAATGTTTTGTGTTGATGTGGCAAGAGTAATTATATTGGTTTATTACATGAGATTTCTAATGTGATTTATTTTCTTAAGTCAACTACAGTTATAACAGAAAATGAAATGGTGAACTCAAGATTTATTTTGGATCCTTAATGAAGTGACATTTGTTTGAAAGGAACATACTTTGGAATATTTGAAGGGGGAGTAATTTGGCATTTTTATTTGTTTTATCTCAGTTTGGGGCACAAACACACCAAATTATTTATGAGATATTCTGTTGTTTGACCAGCACTGTTACTCAAGGAGTAAAAGAATGCTCTAAGGGAATGGTGACTGTGCAGCTAGTTCTTTCTCACCTGTCTTTGTAATTTGCACTTAGCCATGTGTAACCCTGCAAATTATGAGCAACATGTGATGTCAGCAAAACAGCTGCCTGATTAAGTGTTATCCACTGCAGAAACTGGGCCCTGAGCTATGATTTGTGGGGCAATAGTCATCATAGTTAGATAACTACAATGTTTGTTGTAACTTGGAGGGCATACACAACATTTTTAAAAACAATGAGAAGATGAATATATGCCTCATTAATACCTACTTGGTAAATTCTCAGAATATATGTACATACACATATTTGATATATCTCATCCTGTTATATTCAAAATGCTCCTAGTTTGGATGTAGCTCCAACTTCACTTTGGCTTAATGGGCTAAAGCTATATTTCAAAGCTACAATGTCATCAGAGAGTTGTTTATTTCCCTTGAACTGATATGAAACCTCTCCAGTGTCACCTGAGATATAAAAAATGTCTGAAGTGCCATTTTTTTATTTTTTTTTTAGAAAAGAACACAGGGACATCTTTAAACTTGGAAAATGGCATTTTGGATGCTGCTGCTTTAAATGTGAGGAATTTCTCATTTGTTCTGTAACAATTATGATTTTCTGAGAAATAAAGGTATAAGATGAAGTCATCTGAGGTTTGCCCACATGGATTTAATAATAATTTTAATCTTACTGTTCTGGCCTCACTCCCTGCAACAGTCAGTTAGACCTAATGGTCCAAGCAACACAGTTGCTTTTCTGTCTCCCCAGGCATGTTTTAGTGAAGATCCTGGCACAGGAAAATAGTTAAACAAGGCACTGATCAATCTTTGCCCTACTTTAATTTTCTGGTTTCTAAGAGTCCAGTGAGTTTAAGGTACCTAGTGTTTCCTGATATCTTGTAGAAAATTCAGTGAGACTACAGCCATCTGGAGGTGATTCCCAACTACCAAGTTGTGTTGTTCTCCTCGTGAAAAATGCTAGCTGGATCAAACTTCACACCCTTCTATACAGCCACAGAAGATGTAGACATACAACTACACTCCCTACTGAAGACTCCCTGGTGCTGTTAGTGGATGAAGGTAGACAGTTCAAGATGACAAGTTGACATGTTTAGGCTTCAGTTTACACTTGCAAACAGCAAGTGAAGCTAAGTATCACAACTCATTGTTATGGTGTCATCAAAAAATTCTGTGTTCCAGTAACTAACATCAGGTGGCCTACACCTTGAGTGGATATTAATGAACAAGGTGCAGTAACATAACAGGGTGGTAGTGCTGCAGGATGAAAGGACTATATTTCTCCTTCACATGATGCCTCTATACTACCAACCACATAGAGGCATTATGTATTGTTAGTCTTTGCTCTATCTACATAATTCTGCAGACTTTGAACTCCTATTTGAATATTTCATACAGGTGGTTAATCTTCCTGACGTCAAATTCCTGGGTTCAGAAGACCACAACATGGCCTTTTATTTAAAACAAAACAAAACAAACAAACAAACAAAAAATATTTGAAGAATCAGAACTCTTTTTAAAATAATTGTTCGAGTGTCTTCTAGAGTTGTGGCACTGCAGAATCCCTGCAGCCATGTTGCAGCCATGATGCAGCAGAATAAGTGCTACTAAGCCAGAAGAACAGGCTATTAAGATAGTGAAGGGCCTAGAGGGGAAGACATATGAGGAGCAGCTGATGTCACTTGACCTGTTCAGCCTGGAAAAGAGGAGGCTGAGGGTAGACTGCATCACGGTCTACAGCTTCATCACGAAGGGGAGTGGAGGGGCAGGTGCCACTCTCTTCTCTTTAGTGACCAGTGATAGAACCCAAGGGAATGGAGTTGAGCTGTTGCAGGGGAGGTTCAGGTTGGATATCAGGAAAAGGTTCTTCACCGAGAGGGTTGTGGCACATTGGAACAGGTTCCCAGTGAAGTATTCACTGCACCAAGCCTGTTGGAGTTTAAGAAGTGTTTAGACTGTGCTCTTAGTCATATGATCTGAATTTTTGGGTAGACCTGTGTGGTGCCAGGAGTTGGACTCTATGATCCTTGTGGGTCCCTTCCAACTCAGGATATTCTATGATTCTGTAATTCTAAGAGCTTGGGTCTAGTAGTAGTCCTTGTTTCCTTGCTGAGTGTGGCAGCTGGAATGGTCTTACAGTGGGAAAAAAAGGAAAAGTTCTGGTTATATCCTCCCTGAAGATTTAATAGTACATGTGAGGACTTTTACCGGTAGTCCTTCTTTACAATAAAAAGTGAGTACATCCAATTTTGAAAAAGAAAAACTTTAAAGTTTCTTGTTGTTTTCATCAGTTCTACTACAAATGATGTATTGATTTCAGTTGTGAATTTTGTTTGCATATGGCTTGAGTTAACCATCAAATAAACTACAAAGATACTTCATTTCATGTAGTTTGAATATTGTCCGTAACGTACATACTACTCTTCAACCTCACAATATTTTCCTGCTTAATTCTAAAGGTTTTACATTTGTAACTTTTAGAAACATACTTTCTACGTGAACCCTGAGAACTCATCTATCATTTGTGCATTCATTCAGCCTTCTCTCTGGCAAAGTCTACTTGCCTTAAGAAAAGATCTGTAATGGCTTTATATGGAATACTAAACTTCTCTCATATATGTGATATGATCTAATAATTAATGAACGCCAGAAGATGAGCTAGAAAGCTTAAAGTCTAACAACTTCTGTCTGAGTTATTCTACTCACTTTCCATCACCTCAAACTTTGAAATAGGTCTAGGGTTTATAACTAGTTAGATATTAAAAGTCCAAATCTCTTTACATCTAAACCTTCTTTCTCCATTTACTTGTCTCTGCCTATATAACATAGCATAAAAATGAGGTAAATGCAATGTAATTTATTTCCATTTTAATAGTGAACTTGTGCAAAGCATTTAACACTCTCCCACATTATATCCTTGTCTCTAAATTGGAGAGACATGCATTTGATGGATGGACCACTCAGTGGGTAAAGAATTAGCTGGGTGGTCGCACACAAAGTGTTGTGGTCAATGGCTCAATGGACATGTGGAGATCAGTAATGAGTGGTATTCCTCGGGGGTCAGTATTGGGACCAATGATGTTTAACATTGTCACTGAAATGTATGGTGAGATTGAGAGCACCCTCAGCAAGTTTACTGATGACATCAAGCTGTGTGGTGTGGTCAACACACTATTGGGAAGGGATGCCAGCCAGAGGGATCTTGAGAGGCTTGAAAGTTGGGCCTGTGCGTATCTCATGAAGATCAATAAGGCCAAGTGCAAGATCCTGCATCTGGGCCAGGGTAATCCTAAACACAAATATAGCCTGGGTGGAGAATAGATTGAGAACAGCCATGAGAAGAAGGACCTGGGATGTTGGTTGATGAGAAGCTCAACATGAGGCCTCAATGTATGCTTGCAGACAAGAAAGCTAACTCCATCCTGGGCTGCATAAAAAGAAGCAAGGACAGCAGGACTGTGCTCCTGGGAGACACAACCTGCAGTACTGAGGACCCCAGCACAGGATAGGCATAGACATATTGGAACGAGTCCAGAGAAGGGCCACAAGGATAGTCAAGGAGCACCTCTCCTATGAAGACAGGGTGAGTGGGTTGGGGTTGTTCAGCCTGGAGGAGAGAAGGCTTTGGGGAAACCTCACTGCAGCTTTACAGTAAAGGAGGCCTACAGGAAAGCTGGGGAGGGGCTCTTTGTCAGGGAGTGGAATGATAGGACAAGGATTTTTAAACTAAAAAAGGGTAGATGTTATTAGATATTAGGAAGAAATTCTTCACTGTAAGGGTGTTGAGGAACTGTAACAGATTCACAGAATCACGGAATCACAGAATGGGTGAGTTTGAAAGGGACCTCTGAAGATTATCTAATCCAACCCTCTGATGAGCTGGATCACTAGAGCACATTGCACAGGATGGCATCCAGGTGGATTTTGAGTATCTCCAGAGAAGGAGACTAGAAGGAGACTCCACAACCTCTCTGGGCAACCTGTGCCAGTGCTCTGTCACCCTCACAATAAAGAAATGCTCTCTCATATTCCGTTGGAACTTCCTGTTCTTCAGTTTGTGCCTGTTGCCTCTCGTCTTGTTGCTGGGCACAACTGAAAGCTCCATCCCCCCAACACCCTCCCCTGAGGTATTTATACACATTAATGAGGTCTTCCTTCAGCCTTCTCTTATCCAGGCTAAAAAGGCCTAGTTCTCTCAGCCTGTCCTCGTACAACAGGTGCTCCGGCCCTCTAATCATCTTAGTAGTCCTCCTCTGAAGTTGCTCCAGTAGTTCTGTGTCCCTCTTGTACTGGGGAGCCCAGAACTGGACACGCTACTCCAGGTGTGGTATCACCAGGAGAAGAGTGGGAAGATAACCTCCCTTGGCCTCCTGGCAACGTTCTTCTAAACGCAGACCAGGATCCCATTGTCCTTGGTCACAAGGGCCCGTTGCTGACTCATGGTCATCCGGGTGTCCTGCAGGACACCCAGGTCTCTCTCTGCAGAGCTGCTCTCCAACATGTCAGCCCCCAGCCTGTACTGGTGCTTGAGGTTACTTCTCCTTAGGTGCAGGACCCTGCACTTGCCCTTGTTGAACGTCATGACATTCCTCTTGGCCTAACCCTCTAGACTGTCATGTTCTCTCTCTAAAGGTCAAGGTTGCCCACAGATGTTGTGCATGCCCCATCCCTAGGGGTGTTTAAGGTCACGTTAGATGGAGCTTTGAGCAACCTGTTGTAGTGGTATTTGTCCCTGCCCATGGCAGGGGAGTTGGAACTAGGTGATTTTTAAGTTCCTTTCCAATTCAAACCATTCCATGATTCTAACATTTCTTCATGGTGTAAAAATGACATGCAGTGGTATGGGCATTACTCCACAATATTACTGTATATAAATTAAATTTAAGCTGATATTTATATTAATGTTATTTATACATTCATTTAACACCTGTCTTTTTTTTTTCTCACATGTCAAGTGAGAGTGAATTGTAGACACTATCAAGTGTGCAACACTTTTTCTGGAAAATGAAAATTGAAAAATTGAAAATGAAACTGATTTTGCAGCCTGATTTCAGTAAGGTGATTTCATTATTACAATTCTATTTATGAAGTTTAATTATTTTTCTCTTAAAAAGCTTGGACTACCAATTTTATACTTAGATTGTTATTCTCATTGTAACAACAGTCCAATTCTTCTCTTTTGTGTATATTCAAAGCCAAATAGGATCTTGTTTGATGTTTTGGTTTTCTTTAATAATTTTAGGACAAAATTATCATTTTAATTTTTTATGTTATTAATTAAATTCATAGATGATATGAATTTAGTTACAGTGGACTAACAAACACATGTAAATACTTAGCAAATCATTGGTTTAACAAACACTTCTTTCTAAGTGTTCTTCATTTGAGGCTTAAAGGGTCTGGACAGTTTTTGGTTGTCTTCCTTTTGAATGTATCATAAATCAATACAGAAAACTGAATGAAAGCTGTAGTTCTTTCAATGAAAGCTACTGTTCAGATGAATTGAGAAACCTTGGATTTATTTTTAGAACATTGTCTAAAGTTTGTCATGGACATATTTATTTCAAATAAAATGAATAAGAACTCAAGATAAAAACAAAAACAAAAACAAACCCTGATGCATATAAATGATATTTAGAATAGTCATAATGTAATTCTCAGTTGCTGAATTGATTTGATCTCCTTATTATGGGGAGAAATTGAACTCTGAGATTCTATCAACTGCTTCTAACTCCAATCTGATTATTGCTATAATCTTGACAGTGACTGATTCTGAGTAATTATCTCAGAAGCAGAATTAGATTAAATAACAATATTCCAGATTATAGAAGATTCCAGTCCATTTGTGTAATTAGTTGTGTCTTAGAATGCATGATGTTATCACATTTGAATAACTTAGAGTGAATTATTCACAAAGAAAATGTTTGACTATATTTTAATAGGAAAACAGTTAACAAGAAACCATAATGTTTTGAGAAACATTACACTGTAAATTAGCGACCTCATTGAAGTGAACTTTACTTTGCCAATGTTTTCAGTTTGCCATGTAGCTCCTGAAGTAATACTGGGTACTACACAAAGCCCATTGCTACACTAATCAGTTATTATGTGTTCATAATTATGATTTATGATTACTGATGGTGTCATTATCATCATAATTATAGGCTATTCATTAATTTTTCACTATTGGCATCTGAATCATTTTCAACTGTAGGCCTTTCCTTTGTGAGCAAAATTACTTGCAGATAATAGCTACAAAGAATGGACCTGTGAGTTCCCAAACAGGAAAACTTATTTGAAGTTCTTTAGTTCACTTGTTCTTATCAACTTAGTTTAGAGCAGTGATAGCCTGGACCAAAAAGGGAGGCAGTTTCATTGTTTTAATTACTTTAAAGAATACATAGCAATTATAAATGGTCCTTGTCATAGACTTTTATGATCTTAACAAATGCTAACAGGATCTTAATGGAGTATGCAGAATGAAGTATGTGTCTTATATGTTGTAATTTATGCAAATGAAAGTCCTCAGACATTTTTTTCTCCCTCCCTTTCCTCCTTCCTTTTTCTCGTGATTACCAATTGAAAGTGTGAACTCATTCTGAAGATCATTATTTCTGAGCCTTCCTTAACGTGAAAGGAGGTGCATTCTAGGCATCTCTTTTCACTAGGTAACTTGGAATTTGAGAATAAGTATTTTATTCCGAAAGGCTATGCTGTTGGGTTGAAGTGATAAAGTTTTGACAAAGACTCAACAAACAAACAAACAAAAATGTTTCCAGGTTGTCTGATCTGCCACATCCAGACAGGTCTAGAGTCAGAAAGGAAAGGAGGAAATTGATTCAGTGGTGAAAAAAGCAGAGATATCCAGTAACTCTATCATACATGGAAAACTCATGATTCTCAATATCCCTGCCTTTGGTCATGAGGAAAATTCAGTCTCTCATTTTTTCATCTTAAGCTAAAAGTAATGGTAACAAAAAATAATATGATTAAGATTAACTCTTAAAGTCAGCACATTACAGAGAAACTACAACAATGATGTCTAAGCATGATCCAAAATTTAAGATTACAAATGAAACGCCTTTCTGTAGGAATGGTACAAGATCATCATGCCTTTTGAACACAGTCCAAGGACAATACTACCTTTTGCTAATGGGTGGTGAAAACTGTTTGCTATGCTTTCTAGCACTGGTAAACACAATAATGTCAACACATAACAGATGATGAAAACAGTAATCTCTTATAAAGCATAGGTAGAAATTGGATCTTTTCTTGTCCCTCTGATTTTCTCACAGGGATTGTGTATGTGTTGGCCTTCAGTTAAAAAGCTGATCTATTATTGTTTCTTGAAAATTCTTTGGAATAAAAATACACTAATGTATTTAGGATAGACACATGAAAGCAGTAGATAAAGTTACTGAAATGGTTTCAGATTGAAATCTCTAGAATGTGAGTAGTTGTACATTTTTGTCTTCCTTTTTATTTTTATTATTCACTGGAAAAGGTTTTCTTTCTAAATATACCGACGTTTTCTTTTTCTAGAGCACTTCAAAATGAACAAGTACAGCTTTTCGTAGTAAACACTTTGACTCAGCACTAATAGTATTCTGAATGCAAATAACATTGCTGCAGGTCATGGGCTAAGCTGGTATAAGTTGTCATAGCTTTTTTGAGTGTTGAATGACAAAATTTAGTAGCTGAAATTTTGTATTTTTTAATCAATTCAATCATAATGACCTCTAAAGTTTATCACAGAATCACAGAATCACAGAAGAGTCTAGGTTGGAAGAGACCTCCAAGATCACCGAGTCCAACCTCTGACCTAACACTAACAAGTCCTCCACTAAACCATATCACTAAGCTCTACATCTAAACGTCTTTTAAAGACCTCCAGGGATGGTGACTCAACCACTTCCCTGGGCAGCCTATTCCAGTGACTAACAACCTGTTCAGTAAAGAGGTTCTTCCTAATATCCAACCTAAACCTCCCCTGGTGCAACTTTAACCCATTCCCCCTCTTCCTGTCACCAGGCACGTGGGAGAATAGACCAACCGCCACCTCGCTACAGCCTCCCTTCAGGTACCCGTAGAGTGCAATAAGGTCACCCCTGAGCCTCCTCTTCTCCAGGCTAAACAGTCCCAGCTTCCTCAGCCTCTCCTCGTAAAACTTGTTCTCCAGACCCTTCACCAGCTTCGTAGCCCTTCTCTGGACTCGCTCAAGCACCTCCATGTCCTTCTTGTAGCGAGGGGCCCAAAACTGAACGCAGTACTCGAGGTGCGGCCTCACCAGAGCCGAGTACAAGTTTATAAAGTTGTATTATTCCTTTCATTGTCACATTAGATTTGTCACTCTTTATTTTAACCAACCATAAAAGGATTGCACATTTTAATTATAAATTTATAAAGAACAATTTTCCTGGCAATAATATTGTTTAGATACAAGAGTAGAAGAAATAGAGAAATAGAAGAAATACCATATAATAGCTTAACTTTAAGGTTTTTGTGTAAAAGGGTATTTCTAGTTGAAAGTTTACACCTAATTCATTCATTTGGTTCTTAGCACTGTTTCTGACAGTGTTGGTTTTTTTGTCTGGATTGACTTAAACACTGCCTATGGCCGAACAGAATCTGCTGCAGATGATATTTTTATATAATGCTAACTTTGTTATTGAAGCCTTCAGCAGTGAAAATGCTTCAGAAACTAACAGAAGTGAAACAGTATTTGAGGACAGAGGTGAATGCTGACCCATGGATAAGTGCAGCTTCATGGGTCAGTCATGTCTGCCATTCTAAGGTATTTGAGGTATTCTACTGATGGTTATGGATTTCCAACTTAATTGGTTATGGACGTCCAGCCTAATTCAGTAGTTTATTTTATTTTAGAAAAGCACCATCTTTATCTGTAAAGGAAAGAGTGTTGGATCTGTGTCCTAGAAACCATCATCAAGTTATTGAAAAACAACTGAAGGACGATGCAGTCACTGGTAACAGCCAGCATGGGTTCAGTAGGGAAAGGTCATGTTTAACAAACTTGATTTATTTTATTTTATTTTATTTTATTTTTAATGACAAGATCACCCATCTAGTTGACCAAAGGATGCCAGCTGATGTAATCTTTCTGGATTTCAGTAAAGCTTTCAACTTACTGAAATCACAGTATCCTTCGGGAAAAAAAAAAAAAAAAAAAAAAAAGACCAGAATACAGTTAGTTAAAGCATAAGATGGGTGAGCAATTGGCTGATGGGTGAGACCCAGATGGTTCTAGTAAATGAGAGTACATTGGGATGGCAACATGTTACTTGTGGGGTTTCCCAGGGATCCATTTTAGAACCAGCCCTCTTCAATGTCTTCATAAATGATTTGGATGTACAACTTGAAGATTTTTTGAGAAAGTTTCCAAATGATACTAAATTGAGTGGAGCTGTTAACTCTGTCAAGGGTGGACAGGCCTCGCAGAGAGAGATATCTAGACAGGTTGGAGAGCTGGGCAATCACCAACAATACAAAGCTTAACAAGAACAAGTGATGGATTCTGCACCTGGGAAGGGGCAACCCTGGCTTTTCTTACAGACTGGGGGACAAGATGCTGGAACTCAGCCCCACAGAAAGGCAACTGGGGTTTCTGGTTGACAGCAAGCTGAACATGAGCCAGCAGTGTGCCTTGGCAGCCAGGAGGGCCAACCATCTTCTGGGGTGCAGATAGTGATGGGTCTGGAGGGGAAGATGTATGAACTGTGGTTGAAGTCACTTGATTTGTCCAGCCTGGAGAAGAGAAGACTGAGGGGAGACCTCATTGCTGTCTACTGCTTCCCTGCTTACTTGAAAGGGGGAGCAGAGGCTGATCTCTTCTCTCTGGTGACTAGTGATTGTACCTGTGGAAATAGTTTGAAGCTGTTACAGGGGTGGTTCAGGCTGGATATCAGGAAAGCTTCTTCAACTAGAGGGTGGTTGGGTTATGAACTTGGGCAGGAAAAACTGATGTACACCAAAATATATGAAATAGATCAACAACACATTAAGTAAACCTGCTATTATGTGACAAAAAATCTTTACCGTGATTTGATCTGAAAAGTTATCTGTTCCTATACCACAGCCTAAATTAATTCTATGTTGAAACCATACATTAATATTTTCTTTTCCAGTTTTGAAGGTCACTGACACAAAAGAACTGCTTATGTAAAAATCAGAACTATCAGTTACATATGAATTGGATTGCTCCTCTGAATCCTTTGAAAGTTACCCAGAGTGCTACACCATTGTTTGGGCGACACTCTCATGCACTAACTAAATGATTTCACACTTCTCTCATGTGCCTTTGACCTTGGAAGAGAGTCTGAATCTTTGGTGTGTAGTTCAGAAGTAGATGAACAACCCCACCATTAAGTGATGAGAGACAGAGAACATGCAAAAGACTTCACTATCCATGCATGGCAGCCTGAACAGCTGAGATGGCATGAATGCTGAAGCCCACTTACTGCTAAAACCGGTCAGCAACAAAGTACAGCAAATCCCCTGGAAGAAAGGAAGTGACAGCGAATGTCTTAAGGCTCAGATAAGCGTTTGTGTCTCGGTGATACCCAGTGGTTCTCCTGAGGTGATGCCTTTAGCTATATGACTAGATGATTTTCTTATGTATATGCATTGTCACTAGTTCAGGGTGCTTCCTGGAGTTACACAATAATGCCTGTTCATTTATTTCTCATGTGCAGGTCTCAGCTGCAACAAGTACCTTTATCTAAAGAAGAATACCATCTCATTCTCTCCAGATTTGAATGATAGACAGGCTGCATTATTCCAAGAGAGAGAGCAAGAGAGAGTTTTTTTTTTTTTTTTTTTTTTTTTTTTTTTTTTTTCCAGATTCTAAGCTCTTAAAACAAACAAACAAACATACTCTAGTATTTACGAGTAAAACAACTTAACAACCTATATAACTCTCATTCCCTTTCTTTTCCTTTCTTTACTTTTTTATTTTTTCTTGTACTCTTCCTAAAAGAAACATTTATTTATATCATTAAAGCAAATAAACAAAGCCTCTAACTGATGAGCCTCCTGAAACACTTTGAAATGGTTAGCCTCCCACCCCTTTTCAAATTTGTTGTTCCCAGATAAAAATGCAAGCCTCTTCAGGATATTTATTTTTACTGAATATCAAACTAAACACCTGTAACAACTGCCAAATTATCTGTTCCTTTATGTTGCTGAGTGCATAGCAACAGCACTGAGAAAACTCTTTCAATATTAAAAAAGTATATTTTGCTTTTTCCAAAGGACAAAAAGTCACGATTTATATGGATTACTTTTTCCTGAATCCTGTACTCATAACAACACATATTCTTTGACCATCAATGCCACCAATACTGCTACCTAAATCCTTTTGTAAGTAAGTTTCTATCCCTTAATAAAATAGTTTCCTTATCTTTGTTAGCTCATCTTCATTATAACTAAACTTAATTCACTCTTTTCTAAAGGATTTATTTTCTTCCAGTACTAAGGGAAGACCATTTAAAATATTTTCTTTAACAAGGAAAAAACAACACAAACCAAACCAAAACAAAAGAAGGTACAAAATCGAACTATTTTAATTAGTTTAACATTTTTTTCATAATGCTATTTTAGCAAATGTGAAATGTAGGCACACTGCATTTCACTCCATTTCTAAACCAGACATATATGAGAGAGCTGAACAAAAACAAAACAAACAAACAAACAAACAAAAAGCTCTCTACATTCTACGTGCATCACAATTCTTTTCTTTCTGCAGCCATTTCTGATATGCTTAGGTGATACATCCATCCTCATTAGCTATTGTTCTTCTTTATGGGCAGCCTATCTTGAACAAGCAACCATACTAGATCTTTTGCAGGATAAAAATATAACTTAACTTTGTTCCTATAGACCCTTCTATGTGGCTTCTTGTCCCTTCTTCCAATTAATGCCATCTTTTTCAAATTATTAGAGACTTCATATTTAATTTCCTGTGTGTTCATATATGCCAGAATATGTTAAATTATATTCTGTTTGGATAACACCATTAATTTACAGCACAAGTACAGATTGTAAGATATGTTCCAATCTACTGTATCTGTCTATCCAACCAAAGTATATTTATAGGAGAACCATAAAATTCAAATATTCTATAATCAAACCTAAATATTTTATTAACATTACCAGCTCACCTTGATTGATTAGACATCTTTCTATAGAGATTATCAATTGCTAGATAATGTTTTCATAATTTGTTTCTTGTGATAACATATATATATGTAAAACTTTGCAGCAGGATTTGTGAAAAAGGTTAAGAAGCTATAAACTACAATGAAGACTTGATAATCACTTATGATGAATCACTAAGACAAAACAGAATTATAGTACCTGCTTTCTGAAGAAAATCATTTTTCAGGAAAACACTCAAGCACATGCACAGCTGCAGAAAACATTTGAATTAGGTACATTCTCAGGTAGTTTGCTTTAATTAAGTTTTCATTTTAGGGTATTTAATTATTTTACAATATTTAAGGTAATATATTTGCAATCTCATCACCATTATTATAATTCGTTATACTTTAATACCTTGATATTTGAAATAGCTAAGCAGAATGTTCAGCAAGCAAGAAAACAAACCAGCATCTCTATAAGACCAATTTCATTAAAAGTGTACTGCTCTTTGGCACATATACTTGGAATTAACATTTATTTCCAAACTGAGAGAAGCTTGCAGTGCATTTCAGTTCTATTTCTGCCATCTGTAATTTGTCTAAAACTAAACTTAATTCTCCTACACCTGTTCTCTTCTTTGTATGAGAGCCTTTATTATTTCTAATATTTCCAGGAAGTATCTTTCTTCTGCTTTTTGTATTTTGGGCACTGGAGTAGAAAATGGCTTTCAGTTTTGATCTCTACTCTGTCACATCAATTTTAGAGTCAGTCTTCCATAGGTTTCTAGTGAATTTTGCATCAATCCTGGTTTCCATTTCCAATCTTTGGTAACAGACTCTGTATTTCATTTGGGGAAAACACCTACATATATAACAAACATTGTTATTGAAAATTTATCTAGAGATTTCTCTTCAGTCGCAGAATTTTGTTTTTTTAGTGAAGAAAGGAGAATGCATAGGAATAAATGGTGTTTCTGACTCTTTTCTTTTTTTTTTTTTTTTTTTTTTTTTTTTTTTCCCCCATGTATATTTACATTGCTCACATCAAATTACTGTTTCAACATACACATGAATTTTAGACATGACAAGATTTCACCTACACAGTATTTTCTGCAACTTGTTTTAATGTCTAACTAAAATTCATATCAGTAAAAATGCATGATTTATCCTATTTTTTAGGATGCTTATTTTGCATAAGTACAAGACTCAAGTGTCTGTGTATGTCCATTTTTTATTTAGCATAGTGTTTTTGCATATTTCTACTAGGATGCTGGTCCTGAAGAACGGAGTACAGAGGTACATCCAGTAAGCCATTTTAAAGTAAATTAGGATGGCACTGGGAGCTGTCTAGGCACAGTAGCAGGTAGCACCATAGAGATTAAATTTAAATTATCTTTTTTTTTTTTTTTTTTTTTTTTTTGTAAGCAGTTTTTTTCAGCAAAGTAGGCTTCACTTCCACTGAACTCTACATTTGCAACTACTCTGCTTCCACATGTTTGTGTAAGCCTATGAAAAAGTAGTTTAGATTTCTCAAGCTTGCCATGTAGAGATGCTGAAAATGCCTCTGACTAGCTCTTGATTCTTGATAGGACAAGTATGTAGTCCCATATAAGTTTTATTCTGAAAATTTGGATAAGGAAATGAACAAAAATGAGATTCCAAAATAAGCTAGTGTTAAACATCTTATAATTTCTAACTGCTTTGTAAAAATTCTCCAGTTGGTTGTCTTCAAACATCTGCAGACCAGATGATACCAGGCAGTTTGAAAGGAACAGTTTCTAGCTGTAAATAAGAAATGAAGACTTGCTCCAGTACAAATACATTCCCTTTCAATATAAAGCTCTCACAAGACAGCGTCCTGCACTAATTTCTGTGTCTTCACCAAGGCCATGGGGCAGATGTGAAGGGGGAAGGTACACAGCAGGAGCATGGGAAAGCCTTAGGCACTGTAAGCCAATGAATTTGAGCATTTCTATGTTTCTTATGCTGTTAATACAGTAGAATCCATCTCCTTGGTTACTTGAAAACTATTGATGCAGTAATATAAATGTTAGATCAACTAGTTATTTTACATCGACAACAGAACCAGTTTTGGTTCAACAAGTCAGAAGTTGTCTTTTTCTCCTTAAAAACACTTCACTAACCCTGCTCTGGAAAATGCATGGAAATCAGTGAACACTGGTTCTGACTTGCTAGTGATAAGAATGATTTGATGCATATCAACAAATAGTGCCTCCCTTGAGGAAGGAAGGAAGTCCCATTTCTAGCCATATTGAATATTTGTATTTTCATATGCAATTAAATCACAGAAACTACTGTTATGGGATGTATGATAATAAATTTGGCCAGGGTTAAGACAAGTGAAAATTCCTACTGTATTCCTACTCTTTTGTATGTAATGTTTTTTTTCCAAAGTTCCAGCCTTTAATGTTTTCCCTTAGGCTTAATAAACTCATAACAATATACACTAAATTACTCTAATTTATTTTCTTTTTAGTGCTCTTGGACTTGTATGTTTACACTCTGATCTTTGATTGTTAACGTTGTGCAAGTTTCAAATCTTTTAATAATTATTAACTCTGTTATCAAGATACTTTCTAGTTTGTTCTCTTTTGTCCTGATAAATCCAGTGTCTGATGTAGGCAAATGTTCATCGATTTCATTAGTACAGGCTGTGCTTAAGTGATTGTTTAATATCCTTTCTATTTTCTTATCCTGTCTTTCTCTGATTCTGTGCTAATCACTCTTCTCAAGGTGACTTTTCCTCCCTTGTCAATTGGCATAAGTGGACAGGATATTCTTAGTCCTTTATGCATGAAAATCTTTAAAGTATTATCCTTTATTATATCTCTGTCTATGGGAGACCTCCTTATTTCTATGTACAACTTCCTGTTCCCATGTAATTGCCTGAAACTGCCCTGTTCAAAAAATTTGTATATCACAGAATCACAGAATGGCTGAGGTTGGAAGGGACCTCTGTAGGACATCTGGTCCAACTCTTCCGCTCAAGCAAGGGAAATTTATAAATAATAATTGTGTGTTTTTCAAGGAAAGAGACGCTCTGGTTAGAAATCTTTCAGAAGCTATCCTGGAAACAGAGTATAAAATGCTTTATGGGTTCCTACACAATTCCTGGATTCTGTGTTAATGTTTGCCAACACCTTAAAATTCATCAAAAACTTCTTTTAAGTTCACATTGGATAACGCTACAGAATTAAATACAGAGTAGCCCCGCTGCATTTATTTTTATAGTGATTGATTATTTTGGCTCTGTCATTACATTTTCAGTTTTTCACATTTCAGAGATTTTTGCACCAGTTCTAAGTGTTCTTAGGCAAGAAACTTCAAAGGTCAAAGCTGACTCCAGTTTCCAATACACATCTCCTATTGTGGGGCAGCAATTGGCATATTTAACTCCATAGATAAATGGCAGAGAATAGAGATTTATGATATAACAGCACTACCAGTGAGATTTCTGTGAGGCTGTTAAAACTGTAATGATTAACACTATGGGCATTTACATCATCACTTCTATTTCAGTGTTAATTCCTCACTGAAATGAATATATTTCATATTACTCAACTTTCTTTTGGTATTCTACTTGGTAACTTTTTACACACTGGAAAGGTACTTCTCCAATCATAAAAAATGAAAATTCCCCAAAGTGAGTTTTGTATTATAATATCAGAAACATAATCCAAAACAGAGCACTGGATCAAAACCAGCACTGGAAATAGTCAACTAAGTAATAAACTCTTAAATACAAAATATAAAGTAAAGATGTTTAGGAACAAAAAGTTCCTGCCTCTCTTCTGATTTCAATGATCTGAAAATATTGTTTTGTTACTAATATCTTAAGAATGATAACTTTGTAATAGTCTAACAAGGGTAGGGTAATTATAGAACTCATATTTTACTCTGAAGTGTTTCTTAGATGAAGAGGAGGCTGCCCACAGAGGATCTGGTACTGTAAGTATAATGAACTCTACTAGATTTGAACTGAACTAAAAATGGAACTTTAGTGGTTTTTATTATTATTATTATTATTTATTTATTTATTTATTTTTATCAAGTTAGGTTTCTGGTAAATGATTTATTTTACCATTAGTGGTATGTCATCCTGATTGGATTTTTTCTATTGAGGCATTAAAAAAAAATCTATTTCTTGAGTAAGTAGTTATAAATTTGATGAAGCCAAACTGCTTTATGGAAACCTTTCTGTGAACACTGAAAGTGACAGTGAACAGTATCATACTTTTGTTTGTTTGTTTTTCCTAATATTTTCCTGCTTCTTATGGCTTCCAGGGCACAGGGCTTGAGTGCCTTAATGTGTGGCCTACCTTTGATTGCTGAGTGCCTACAGAACAGGAATACGAGACCTGCTTAGGGAAGGAGTGGGCTGTTTGAGGCAATTTGAGGCAGGGATAGTCTCTGCTTCATAGCCAACATGTCACAAAGACTCTGGGACCTATGGTTTGAGTTGATGCCTAGCACATTGTCCCAGTATTGAAAGCCTAGCAGGTCTTTCTAAGCAAGAGTACTGTGAGCTGCTGCTAGGTCTGATGAGCTGCTAGTGGAGGATTCCCAAAACACTAAGAGACCATTTTAACTCCTTCTGGGAAGACAGAAGACAGTGACCATGACCCATTACCATGTCCTAGGCTTTTTGCTTTGGGAAAAAATGAATCAGATTATTATTATTATTATTATTATTAACTATAAATAAATAAATATTCTGTTAAATTGAACAGAAAACCATGAAAATAAAAGCTTTCATTCTCAGTTAAAGATTTTGTTTGACAAGTTGTAACTTTTCCCATAATTGAAGTGTTTTATCCTGATCAACTCTATCCATAACTGTTACTATTTTGTTTTTATGACTGCCTGAAGTCATACAGTGTTATTACTGAAGTAATTATCTATCATGCTATCTTCAGTGAAATAACTCTGCCTGGGAATAACTCTGTAAAGCACTTTGGGATACCTCTGTGAACTACAGTTTGTTTCCCTACTTCATGTTGTAGGTTCCTTTCATAATTATATCAATCTAGAGGAAGAACAGCTGCGTAGTACCGCAGGTTCACTCCTCCCAGCCTTTCACTGGGTCTCACATAAGCTGAGCCCCAGGAATGCACCTGCTCTACCTTCTTGATATATTGCTGAATTAATACAGCTTTTCATTTCTTCTACCATGCGGGTCACTGATAAAACCAGAAGAAGAATTCAGTGATGTGTAAGGAACACATACTGATGACAAGGAAGAAGATCTTATATTCATCTAGATAATCATCTAGATAATCACCCAGAGTGATTGACACTACTTACTTTCCTGATAGGTCCCCAACCACTCCAAGGAGTGATTCTGGCCCTGTGTAGGTAAAATGTAACCACATAATATCTTGCAGAATATCTGTAAAATGAGGACTGAGAGTAAAAAGATGTATCCATCTAAAAGTGCAATGAAAGAAGACAAGATATAGCAAATGTGAAGAGGATTTTTCCATGACTTGGAAGTTAATATTTCTCCTATTACAAGGAAAAAAAAAAAAAAAAAAAAAAAAGGCCACTTTCTGTAGTTTGCTTCATTTATTTTATTTGATTAGATGAGGATTTATTGCTTTTTGTTCAGGGTATTTATTAAATTCACATGACTCCTGCCTAAAAAGCAGACCTTAAGCTGACTCTAAGCTAGGTCTGGATGTTTGAGACCTAGTAAGTAGAATGTGTTTGGCAGCTCTGGCATAGTGAATTAACAGAATCTGTGCAGTCTAGACTCACTGTGTATGCAGTGCAGACTCTCTTGACTGTTCAGAGGAAATACCACACGCTTAAATTTAAGTCTCTGCTCATATGTGGTCTTCTATTTTGTTTACTTCCTAAGGCTAGATGGGAAGGTCAGCATATCTAAGGCTGTTAAAACGATCCAAATACTACCCATGTATATTTTTATAAACAGTATTACTTAAGACTAGCACATGACCAACAGATTGCATAAGAGCTGTCCATGAAAGAGTTAAAAAGATAAAGCAGTAGTTTTCAGAAGTTGTTAGATACTGGAATTTTACCTTCAGGATACTTAAAATAAATGAGAAGTGTTCTGTCTTACTTTGTTTTCTGGTAGTGAAATGTTTGATTCTTGATATTGTGTCTTGGGTGGATAGTGAAGCCATTTCCCAAGCAGGAATTACTTCCAGTTTAATGTTGTCATTTCAATTAAACCTAAGTTGAATTGAGTTGTCAGTAAAATTGGCTGTTATTTTTTTTTTTTTTTTTTAATTCACCTCTGGACTGTTAAATGTTATTGCTTCAAACACAATACACTCTGGCTACTGTTGGGTGCTTATAGCTAGGATACGCAAACAGAATGGACCAAGGTCATCCTGGTGTAATTTAGAGGATTTCAGCACTGTAGCACCAGGAGTGAATTTGGCTCAATGTTTTGGCATTAGCAGTAAAGGTCATTCCTGCAGTTTGCCCTCACTATAGAAAAGGTGATCAAAAAGTTTTCAATTTTATTTCTCTTTTGATAGTCACATTAAATCTTATTACACTGTTGGTACTTACCTCACTGAAGCGTCTGTGGGTTTTCTTTATAGGCAAAGCTTTCATCCCTGGACATCCATAAATAACTCTATTCACCACGCTTTCTACCACACCATTTGAGCTTTGTTTCAGAGCCGAGACAAGTTAGTTTGCATGTTCTGCAGATGGATTTCTCCTTCATTTTGTCCACTTCAGAGAGGTTGCCTATTAAGAAGAACTTTCTACCCCTGGACCCTCCATTCTAATCAGCTCCATCTGCATGTTTTCCCCTGCACTATGCCTCAAAACTCTTAAAAACAGAGGCTGCTGCTGAGAATTCTCTTTTAAAATTTGTTTCTGAAATAGATGCCATAATAAAAAAGAAAAAAAAAAGTGCTAATTGCATATTTTTTCAATAAAAGGGTTAGTATTTATGTACTCGGGGAAGTTATGACTCAGTTTTATGTTATTCAGGACTTCATTTGTGTAAGTTACTTTCTGATTAGTTATTGATTATAATCAGAACACTTGAAGCTAAATGTGCAATATAGCTAATAAGCAGGACTTCTGCAGATGAAGAGGATCCTTAAATATAATTTTGATGTACTTTACACTTTCTATTTATTGAACTTTGTCACAAATGGCAAATTGCAGCAGGTTATTGAAGCTATAGCAATAGCAGAAGATTTGCAGTATTTCTGTAAGCAAGGAAATAAGGGAGTAAAAAAAAAAAAAAAAAAAAAAAAAGGTCTTGTTCTTCACTTCTCCAGTCCCTGAAGTCAAAACAATAAAACACATTTCAAAATACACATTGGTATCTAACCCCATCTGATGCATACTGGTTAAATCTAATGCACTGCCTTTAAGACTCTCGTAGTGGTTAACTGCCTCATCTCTCACAGCTGGCATGGGTTGTTGATTTAGACAGGAAGAAATCTTATGGAGGTGTGCTGACAGTTTTACCACTTAGGAATGTCCCTGGACAAAGCAAATTTCCCCACTTTTTGCTGATATTATTCCTTCCCCATCAAGACAGTTGGGCTTGAAATAGGAGCCTAATGAAAGATGAGAATACTAGATCAGGTATTTATCCAGTGTATGTGTTTTCTTTAGTGCTGAGAGATAAGTGACTTGGGAGATCTGCTCTGGATATTTCAACAAGCTTCTGCTCAGTGGTCAAAGGCACAAAAATTGAAGAGGCATAATGATGCAAGACACAAAAGACTGATGTTGCCTAGCCCCATTACCTGTGGGAAAATAGAGAGGTGTAGTGGAACTGCTCAGAAGAAAATCTGAGTTCCTTTGAGCCACCATCTGGCTGCTTTTTAGGTGTCTTTTCCTGCTTAGTACATATTTCCTAGCAGCAGTTGTGGAGGTCAGAAATATGTACTGAATCTGTTAAGGGGCTCCCCTGAAGTTAGCGTGAGTCTTTTTTAATGGGTTTTGGTTTAAGACATTCTATATCAGAGAGGTAGAGGTCTTTCTACCATGAATTTTGGTCAGAAAAATTATGCTAAACTATGAGAAATAAATAAATATTTATAATGTAATCTTTCTCATGAGATAACATGGCATTGATATTCATTGTAAATAGGAACCTTACTGATAAAATGAGATAAAATTTTGACAAAAGAAAATTTGTTGTCTAAAGAAGCCATTAAAAATCAAATCCATTTTTTTTTTTTTTAATTATTATTTTTTAAATAGCAGCTCCTAAGTTCTTTAGTTTCAAACAAATTTTATCAGCATCTTCTTTCTGGAAGGATGTAATCTTTTTGCTGCTTTTAATTTGCATTTTCAATCAACTGGATCATGAAAAGAGAAACAGTCAAAACTGTAACATTATATCTAACACAAATAATGAATCCATAAATGAATGTGAATTTATTTTTTGAAGTAGAATAAAATTTTCCTTGAAAATATGATATACTCTTGGATGAACTTTGTCCAAATTTTACAGCTTGTAATAATACAAACAAACAAACAAACAAAAAACAAAAATAACCACAAATAAATAATACCTGCAAAAATCCTAAACCAGTTAACCATAGTAAATATAATTTAAATTTTAAAATAAAATGTGTGTATTTGCCTTCTTAATAAACAAAAGGTCTAATACCATAACAAAAACATTTTCAGCTCTAATGAAAACTCCACCACAATTCACATGCTGGAAGATATTCAGATGACACTTTTAACTGGTTGATTCATGTCTCTTATTTGACTTGAAATTCATCATGTCTTCCCTGCATCTTAGTTATGAAATTGTTTGATGACAATTCCAAACCCCTGACTACTAGATATAGTAACTACAGGAAAAGCTTTTACATTTAACTCTTGAACATACAAGAAGAGAAGAAATATATAGGGTAGATGAAGAAATTATTTTATATACTGAAAAATTCCTGAACATCAGAAGTCAACTATATAGGCTTTAGCCATCATGTCACACAGAGAGGGGGCTGTGATGTAACATAACAGGGTAAAGCAATGTAAAAAATTGTAAAAAAATGTGTGGCAAATTAGTTTCATATGTCACAGTGCTAAACTATGTAAGAAGTAGAGTCTCCCTGGGCTGTGGATCTGGCTTTTTTTTTTTATTATTATTATTATTATTTTTTTTATTTTCCTCTGTAGTAATCACAAGACACTCACAAGTCACCCCTGATGCCAAGTCCCAGACTAGCTGATCATTCCACATTCTCATTCTGGAAAGTGCCAACCTCAGACTGCCCAAACAATTAAAATAAATTAGAGCTATGGGATTTTTAACTGTTATATGTGGACTCTTCTATTTTGTATGAGGAGGAGAAATAGTGAATGTAAAGAAAAATGTTTTCTAAATGCTTCAGTTTAATTTTAATCTGTAGTTTATATAAGCCTCTTTATTGGACTTGAAAAGGTTCTTAAAGCTGAGTTAGAGCTTTATAGTTTCTTTTCACATTCTTAATGCTTGATATCCTGCTTCTTCATGTCATACTTTTTATTCTAGCAGAAGTAAACCTAGAGAATACTCATAAGTACATAGTAACTGATAGCATGTATGAAGTGAAATATATATCCATTATATCCATGGATTCACTGGTTAGGATTCTTATTTATATCTTCTGTAATAAAAAGAAAAACTTTTCTGTGAATTGTTAAATGCTCTTGAGTTGATTCCACTTACACATTCACAGTTCAATGAACTCTGGGCTGGTGCTTAGTGTCAGGATGAATGATTTGTAGGTTGATTATCTTTATCTATATCTCTGCCAGAACATGTTATTTCTTCTGTACTTTCTTTGTAATTGAAGTATTTTCAATACAGATACAAGTGCAGAGAAAATATGACTGCGTGGTTACATGGCACCTGGAACTGACATCATCCTGTCAAATTCTTCTTAGCCCATTGGTACAGGAATGTGGTTAGTATTCTCTCACTCTACATATATATGCCATGTACACCATAGTGGATTGAGGGATGCTTGTATATTCTTAAAATTTCGAAAGACTTCAGAGCTATAAGATCCCAGTCTTAGATTTTTTTTTTTTTTTCAATATATTCATCTTTTAAAATGAATGTATTTAAACTCAGTTTGAAAGAGATTGAAATAGAGAAAATTCTGAACAGCTGGAGCTAAAAAAATGCATGTACCGGTATGTGAGGTGAAACAAAAAGCTGCCTAACACTCTTCCTAAAAGATATTAGTTAACTAACCTGTTCTAACAGTCCTATATTGAAATAATTTTTGATATATATATATATATATGTGCTGAAGATTTACCAGATGACATAGCTGTTGATTTGTGCTTAAACTGCCTTTCATGGTTTGTATAATAGTGTCTTAGCTTAAGAATGGCGGTAGGTATAATAGTGTCTTATCTTAAGAAAAATATCAGGGGCTTTTTTGGGCCCAGCTGTGAAAGACTTATGACAATGTGTTTGCCAAGTTCTGTGACTCTACCTACTCTGAAATATAACTTCTTAGTGCTATACCCAAATGCTCTAATTACAGTTGCTTAATGCTATGAGAAAAAATCTTATCTGCAGAATCATGTACAATGCTAAATAAAATCTCAACTTTGAACAACTCTTAATGGAGAAAAAAATGACAAGTCTTTGAAATCATTTTTGAATGGTCCCTTTGTCCTGGAATTCAGATGACTTTGTGACAAGTCACACAATTTAGGAAAAACAAAACAAAACAAAGCAACAGTAATAATCAGCTAAAAGAATAAAATTATCATGGGGTGAATGCACCTTATCTTACCATGCAAATATTCAAATGCAGGAGATTAGAGAATGTAAAAGCAGAAGTAGTGGCTGTCAAAAATAAATAAATAAATAAATAAATAATCAATAACAAGGTAAAGCAAAAAGATTACGAAAAACAACTTCCTTAAATCTTCTTCAAACACAGAAAAAGTCCTGGCAGCCTGCCAGGGAATTGGTAGAACTTATGTACAGATCAAGATCTAAAATGAGTTCTCAAGGAGGATGGGGACACCACAGACTCAGTGTTCATTGTGAAGTAGTTTAAGACAATCTAGACCTTATTCTCCAAGGGGGATAGGACAAATGAACTATCTGAGTTTGTGGTGTCAGCATTTCAAGCTTTAGAAAGAATTGATGTGAGGAATATTAGAAAGTCCATGAATAGATATTTTAGCCCCAAAATTGTAATCGCAGTATCAGTGTCCAAATATGAGTAGTGGTTTGTAATTTACCTACTGAATCAGCCCTTGTGCTAGGAAGAAAGCAAGGTTGTAAACACAGTAGTATATTAAAAGGTGTCAAGGGAAAATTTAGAGAATTGCAGGCTAGCGAGTCTGAACTTTCTAATTGGCAAATTGTTTGAAACTATAGTAAATATTAGGTTCAGTATATATATACACTGATATATATACAGCTCATATAGCAATAAAGAAACAGATGGCTTTTCCGGAGGGAAAACACATTTTATTAATCTACTAGAATTATTTGAAAAATCAAAGACATGTGATAAAATATTATTTGTTTTTAGGCATATATAGAAATCTTTCAAGAAAGTTTTTGAGCAAAGAATCTTAACCAGGTATAGGATGAAAAGAGTCCTATATTTTACTTTAAACACAATATAGGAAATGGGACTTTTATTTGCTTTGGAGAAAGGAGGATAATAGAGGAATCCCAAACTGAAATATTCTGCTTTACAGTCGTATTTAACATATTCGTGAATGATCTGAAAAAAAGAAAAGAAAAATTGGCTGATAATACAGTTACTCCAGGTGTACAAAACTAACATGTAAAAGACAAAAATCTCATTAATATATGCTCACCATTATGGGAAACACATATGTTCTTTAATAAGTGCAGACTATCACCCTGAGGATACAGAGCCCTGAATGTGCATGAATGATGGTGGACTTTATCTTCTTTATTGCTAGTCAGGAAAAAAAAATAAAAATAATAATAAAAAAATCTTAGAATCTGTTGGGATTGTTTCTCCAAACAATTATACATTAGAATTCATAAAGAAAATTATAGAGAATGTGATAGAAATCCTTACACTAAGCAATGTAGTGATGAACCACTATCTTGAATGTTGTGCAGCAGTTCAGTAAATCCCCTGTCAAAAACAATATGATTGTATTTGATAAGTTATAGAGAAGTGCAACAAGAATAATTGGAGATACTGAATGACTTCTCTATAAGGAGTGATGAAATAGGAACATGACCTGAAAAAGAGACATGGCAGGGAGGGGTATTTGATAGAATACTTGCCATAAAGTACTTTATGAAGTGTTTAATACTTTACCAAAGAGTGTTTGGATGCCTAAAGAATAAAAGTATTAATGGAAATGAGGACCAAACATGGACTATTACATGTAGTGATTAAGGTGTTTTTAATCCTGAAATCTGGAAAGTGGGTGGGTATATCAAATGAATTATCATACTGATATATGTTTTACCCTTTTCTTACACTATTTCTCTACAGAAAATGTTACTAGTCCCTTTTAAAGTATGATTATGAGTTAAAAAGATAACTATTTTGATTTATGATAACTTTTTTTTTTAGTATAAAAAAAATATAAATATTTTTATGGTTATTAAAATGGTTAGCCATTTTTATGAATGTGTCACAAAATTAATTGTCTTCCTGAGATGTAGATATACATGCATAAATATACAATGGCAGAAAGTAGTTGTTTTTTTTGCTTGTATGGTATGATACCTTGCATATTTCAGATTTTCAGGAATTCACCATGTATTCGTGTGATGCTCACACATAGAACAATAGATCACAGCTGATATGCATAAGTCACAGGCATAATGCAGTCGCAGTTCCTCAACCATCTTTGATGCAGATTAAGATGCAAGTCATTCAAACTGATAGCTCAGTCTATATTGAATTTTATTCCTAGAAATGATGGTTTGTAAAAAGGTTCATCCCCCTGCTCAGGTGTCAGATTTTTTTTTTTTAGCCTTTTTATCCTGTAAAGACTGAGATCATGAAACTTCTTGCACTGTTTACCTAGGTACTAACAAAATGATAATGAAAACATGCTAAAATGCCTCTTGGTGTCAGTGAATAACAGTGTTCATAAACAGTTTTACTCTGTGGGATAATTAGACTGTGTAAAATGCTGAGCAAATATGGGCAAAGTTTCTGTAAAACACATAGCTCACTGTGACTTTAACACAGTGTGGCAAAATCTGCTTTCCAGCAATCTTCAGCTTGCCTCAATGTGACAATTTATTCATAGGGTTAATGAAGTTATGTGATATAGTCATATAAAGTATAGCCACTGATTTCAATGATGACACCAGTGAAGGCATTTTTTATTTTTTTTTCATACTGAAAATGTAGGATGACTATTAAATCGTAAAGACACAGCACATATTGTTAAAAAAAAAAAAAAAAAAAAAAAAAAAGCCTTTTACAGTATTCTTGTTTATGGATGATATTTATTGTCTTTGTATTATGGTGTGCTTCTAAGTCAATTGAAATGCAAGTGCTAATGAAACCTCTACCATAACACATTCATTCTTTCTACACCAAATGAGTCTACTACAAGATGTAAATGACTTACATATATCTGCTGCTCAGGTTTTATTGTTTTAGGTTAATTTATTCACTGTAATATTCTTAATGAAAGTAATGACTCTTCCAGTAGTTTGTATTTTCATATACTGCAATTTTATTAAATCATGCTGTGAAAGTTCACACTGTCTGCTCTAAACATTCCTGAAGTTTCATGTTACATTTAATATATAAATGCAATCTTCTAGCAGATTATCAGCATAGTATATTTTGTTCTTCCTAATTTGTTCACACCATCTAATATACAGAAATGCTTGTACATGCAGGGCTGTAACATTCTTTTATTAGCACAGACCATTGCAAACAGATCAAAATCTACAAATCAGAACTAGCTCAGAATATTTTAAATATACCACATTGTTATGGAATTGTAATGTAAATTCATTTTTCCAAATATATATATATATAGAGAGAAATATAGATATATATATATGTAGCTGTTTGGCAGCTAGATTGTTGACTTTTATTTTAAGTGTAAAAAATGAATATTTTCAGGAATAATTGAGAACTAAAATATCTGGTGATTTCCTTTTACCTACCTCACACAATTTTAAAATTCTAATTACCAACCATATGTAATCCAAGGTATTAGATAACACAGTTTTATATGATCAAAATCTCCTAAAACTCTTGTGGTACATAAACATTTTGTATTTATTTTTATTGTCATTAAACTTGTTGGTCTGTCAATATTGGCAGCTTAAAACATTACAGTGGTTAGGAAACATCATACTTCACCTAAGATGGGAGTATTACTAGGCCCAGTTTACAGAATAAGAGCCTGAAGAGCAAAGAGGTTAAGTTAGCTGCCCAAGGTCACAGCAAGCAATAACAAAAAGAGCCTCTGGTAACAATAAACTCTTTTCTGGCCACTGGACTCCATTTAAGCCTGGCACAGTCTAATTTAACAGAAAATGACGGATGTTGATATATGATCCTACTGCAGCTCTAGGAGAATATTACCAATCAGAACATCTATCATGTGACTTGTCACGCATCATATTTATATATGGGTGAGAGAGAGAAAGAGAGAGAGGAAGGAAAAGAAGGAAAGAAGGAAAGAAGCAAAAAGAAGGAAAGAAGGAAGGAAGGAAGGAAGGAGGGAAGGAAGGAAGGAAGGAAGGAGGGAAGGAAGGAAGGAAG
>NC_048894.1:27586046-27631247 GCF_011077185.1 Oxyura jamaicensis
GGAAGGAAGGAAGGAAGGAAGGAAGGAAGGAAGGAAGGAAGGAAGGACAACCATAACCATTTAGATACTATGGATTATATGGATATGGATACTATGGATACTATTATTATGGATATGGATACTATGGATTATATGTTAAAATAAACTGCTGGAATAAACCATGTATTTCTAACTATTGACAAAGAGGTGTCCTGTGATTAATGTTAAATTTTGTTACATTGTTTTTTATAAGATTCTTACCATGGGATACATCAGCCTCATATAATTACAAATCTAAGTGCTACAATAAGTGTTCATAGCATTTGAAGAAAAATTTCACAGATGATGTGGCATTTAGACAGAAACCATTTTGTCTTTATTGCTCTTGACTTTTTTTTTTTTTTTTTCCTGCTTTTCACACTGCTATGCTGAGTCTTCCTTAGAGCTTTGAGATTAATATCTAGATCCAAGAAGTGATCCCCCAAAAGCTTAGCACTACCTAACTTTTTGGTGGCTTTCTTCAAAGTGTAGTGTAGGCCCCATGCAGACCTCTCTACTGGGGCTGGAGAAGTTAGCATAATGTACATTATCTTAAAATGCAATTCAAATATGTTTTAAATGTAAGGTTAAATTTTTATTTTTTCTTGGCATAGAGACACGTGTCTATTTTTGTAAATTTGAAGTGATACATTTCTAAATTATTCCCCTCTTCTAACTATCCTTATACAGAGACCTTACTTTTCTGGTTTAACATAATGGCATGACACATATATTTTTAAGTGTCAATGAAGCATGTCATTTTTTTTCCAGATATAGAGGTGTAACCTAATGGATATCAATGAAAGATAACAGAAAATATGTGCATGAAAATCCAAATCTAAGTCCCTGTAACATTGAAGGGAATGCCTCTGATATCTCCAGGGGACTTTGGATTCAGCTGTCATAGCTGGATACAAGGTATGGCTTTATATACTTTGGAATGATGCATAAATATAATTTGATCAGAATCACATTAGAAGTCGTATTATTTCATAAGTGTGCTTTCCCCTGAGATACAACATTAAAACATTTTGAAACATTGAACTGCCCACTTTTTAGAAATAACACCTGCAATATAATTTGAAACGACCTCTAAGTAAACCCAACTTTCTGAATAGATTAAGATAAACAGTTTCAGGTTTTCAGTGTGCTTCCTGCTAGAAACAGTTTGCCTATTTTTGTTCTCTGCCTTCAACAAAAGAACAAGCAAAACAGCACAACTCTCTAACTGTTGAAAACACCTGGAAAATATTTCAATGTAAAAAGTTCTCTAAAAAGAATTAATCAAGACAACACACCTTTGTTCAGAATGAATCCCTCAAATTTCCACCTGAACTTAATTCCGAATATTAGTTGGAGTAATGTGAAGTAAATTACCATCAATGTCTCTGTTTAAGAAATAAGGTAAATAGGATTTATATACTCTTTTTAAACTTGGGGCTTCCCCTAAAGTTCTTTCTTAAAAAGTCATAACAACTCTCCACATTGGAACCTTTATTTCCTTTAGTTGTGTGATGGTTTTACCCAGCTGGGCAGCTGAACTCCACCAGAGCCAATTTCTCGCTTCCCGTCCTCAGAGGAAAAGGGGGACAAAATATGATGGAAAGGGCTCAATGTTTGAGATAAGGACATGGAGATCATTCATCAATTACTATCATAGGCAAAAGAGACTCAGCGTAGGGAGATTGATATAATTTATTAACTATCACTAGCAGATGAGAACAGTGAGAAACTAAAAGCAAACTAAAAACAGCTGCCCTGATCCACCTGCTTCTATGTCCTTCCCCCAAGTAGTGTAGAGGAAAGGGGAATGAGTCCCCTCTCACCCCTGCCAGTCATTCCATATTCATTGCTCAGCATGACATCATAGGCTATGGAATATCCCTTCGGCTTGTTCGGGTCAGCTGTCTTGGTTCTGTCCCCTCCCAGTTCCTTGTGCACCCCCAGCCTCCTCACTGGCAGCATGGTGTGAGAAGTTGAAAAGTCCTTGGCTTAGTGTAAGCACTGCTCTGCAGCAATTAAAAAAAAAAAAAAATCACTCAGAGGGTGGTGAGGCACTGGAACAGATTGCTCATAGAGGTTGTGGATGCCCCATCCTTGGAGGTGTTCAGGACCAGGTTGGGTGAGGCCCTGGGCAACCTGATCTAGTGGGTGGAATCCCTGAACATGGCAGGGGGTTGGAACTGGGTGATCTTTGAGGTCCCTTGCAACTGAATCTATCCTGTGGTTCGGTGATTCTATGATCTGTGTGTCAAACTTAGAGACAGTCTGAATTTTTCAATGGTTTAAACCTAAGCTTGAGTTTCCTAAAAAATGTGGGAGTCTGAATCCCACTGAAATCCTGCTACAGTAGTGCTATTAGGAATACGTCCTTTACCTGACTGAGTCAAGTGGAAAAAATGAGCCATGCTTTGCAAAGACCTGGAATGTGTCTAAGGCCAGAGCATTTCTGAAATGGCATGAGAAATACTTTAATGTGATTCATATTCTGTTCAGCACAGATATGTATATTTTCTGAATACTTCATCTTCATAATTGCTTTACTGACATTAATTAATCCTCACAATGAGGTGAATGATAAATTAAGGAATGAAGAATTCACAACAGTTACTTTATCTAGGAAATATAGTTATTTTCTTCAACATGAAGTGTTCAGCAACAGACGGAGAGTTTCACTGGCTTTTTTGTATGTCACAACAACCATATTAACATTTGATGAGAATGAAATTCAACTTGTGGATTTCTTATAAAATGTTCAACATAGCTGAGTTTGATGTAGAAGCTTCAGGAAATTAGCTGTTCAATTTTCATCGCTGTAGAACGAGGAACATTTCCAGGCTCCTCAGGCATAACATGCATATATTCTGTCCCCATTAAGCTATATAACAGCGTCTCTTTCGGGGCTGGTTTGCAGGGTAGAGAGGACAATATCTGCCCATGTAGGCTGTATAGGAGACATTTGTCATTGGTCTTGGATGAGCAGAACTAGAAGATGCACTCCTGGAGTGCATCAAGGATAAATTACTAGTCCAGGTATAAGATAAACTGACCACAGGAGAAGCATTACTGGACCCAGTGTTCACCAGTGTGGATGATCTCATTAAAAAGGTTAAGACTGGAGGCAGTCTGGGCTGCAGCATCCATGCCCTGGCTAAGCTTGTGATCTCAAGGAATATGGACCTGACAAAGAGCAAAGTCAGGACCCTGAACTTTAGAAGTACCAACTTTCAGCTGTTTAAAGAACTAATGGATGAGATCCCCTGGGAAAGTCTCCTTGGGGACAGAGGAAATGATCAGAGACAGCAACATTTTAAGGATACTTTTCTCAGAGCACAAGAGCTCTCCATCTCCATGTATGGAGATCACATCATGAATGGAAGGCAAGAAACTGGCATGGCTGAGAAAGGACCAGCTGGTCAAACAGAGAAGTAAGAAGAAAATGCCACAGGCAGTGGAAGAAGGGACATGTAGCCCGTGAAAAGTACAGGGATGTTGTCTGAATGTATAGGGATGGGATCAGGAAAGTCAAGGCACAGGTGGAACTGAACTTGGCAATGGATGCAAAGCTTGACAAGAGATTCTCTAGGTACATTTTTCAGAAAAGAAAGGCCAAGGAGAGTGTGCAATCTCTAATAAACAAGAAGGGAAGACATGGAGAAGGCTGAGGTACTCAACAAATTCTTTGCCTTAGTCTTCCCTGCCAGTGAGGTTCCCATGTCTCTCAAGACCCTGAACCTGCATGTGAGAGCTGTGGGAGTAAATTCCCTCCTGTAAGTGAAGACCAGGTTTGAGACCACCTGAAGAAACTGAACAAGTCTATTGGGCCTGATGATATGCGTCCCAGGGAACGGAGAGAACTGGCTGATGTAGTTGCCAAGACTCTCTCCATCATATTTGAAAAGTCCTGGCAGTCAGTTAAAGTCCCAAATGACTGGAAAAAGGGAAACATCACTAATATTTTCAAGAAGTGTAGAAACAAAGACCTGGAGAACTACAGACCAGAGAGCCTCACCTCTGTGCCTGGGAAGATCATGCAACAGACCCCCCCTGGAATCAATGCAAAGGCACATGCAAGACAAGGAGGTGATCTGAGACAGCCAGCATGGTTTCACCAAGGGCAAATTGTTCCTGACAAATCTGGTCATCTTCTGTGATGGAGTGACTGCATCAGTCAACAAGGCGAGACTAAACAAAGTCACATACCTGGACTTCCATAAGGCCTTTGACACGTTCCCACATGACATCCTGATCTCCAAATTGGAGAGATTGCTTTGATGGGTGAACTCCTTGGTGGTTAAGGAATTAGGTACATGGCCACAGTCAGAGAGTTGTGGTACAATGGCTCTTATGTCCAGGTGGAGGCCAGTGGCAAGCGTTGTCCCTCAGGGGTCCATCTTAGAACCAGTACTGCTTAATGTCTTTATCAATGACAGAGACAGTGGGATCAAGTGCACCCTCAGCAAGCTTGCAGACAAAACTAGGCTGAATAGTGCAGTTGATGTAACAGAATGAAGGGATGCCATCCAAACAGACCTGGTCAAGCTTTAGAAGTGGCCCAATGCCAACCTAATGAAGTTCAAAAAATCTAAGTGCAAGGTGCTGCACTTGGTTCAGGGCAATCCCAGATATGAGTACAGAATGGGAGAAGAAATTGGGAGCAGCCCTGCAAAGAAAGACTTGGGGGGTTTGGTGGATTAAAAGCTCAACATGAGCCAGCAGTGAGCACTTGAAGCCCAGAAGGTCAACTGCATCCTGGGCTGCATCAACAGAATTGTGATCAGCAGGTCACAGTCACTTCAAGGGAGGTGATTTTGAACCTTTACTCTGCTCATGAGGTTTCACCAGAAGTGCTGCATGCAAGTTTGGGGCCCTCAGCACAAGAAAGATGTGGATCTGTTAGAGTGGGTCCAGAGGAGGGCTACAAAGTCGATTGGAGGGCTAGAGCACCTCTACTATGAAGAAAGACTGAGAGCAGGGGATGTTCAGCCTGGAGAAGGCTCTGGGGTGACCTCAACTGTGGCCTTTCAGCACTTAGAAAAGGCTTATAAAAAAGATGGAGGGTATAATTTTATACAGACAGATAGTGATAGGACAAGGGGGAATCGATTTAAACTAAATTAAGAGAAATGTAAATTAGAAGTTAGGAAATTCTTCACTCAGAGGGTGGTGAAGCACTGGAACAGGTTGCCCAGAGAAGCTGTAGATGCCCCATCCCTGGAAGTGTTTAAGACCAGGTTGGGTGAGGCCTTGGGCAACCTGATCTTGTGGGTGGAATCCCTGAACATGGCAGGGGGTTGGAACTCGGTGATCTTTGAGGTCCCTTCCAACTGAAACTATTCTGTGATTCCTGTTGATAAAATAGAATAAATATCTTTATTTGAACACTTTAAACAGTGGACGAGCTATAAATGGAGTAAAGCAGGAGGGGAACATACTGTAAATTTAATGGGGAACTTCTGTGTTACTTGCCACAGAATTATATTATGGGAAATGGCTATATTGTGGTGGAACCTATAGTAATGTTTTAATGATGAGAGATTTTGTTAAAGAAAACATTTAATCACCTATGGAAGAGTTCTCTACTGTACAATGTCTGACTTTAAAAGTGCATCTTCTATGATAGTAAAATATCATAAATCTTCCATGCTGAGCCACAGGCATTCTGAAAAAAAAAAAGAAAATGGATGCAGACAGGTAAATGAGGTGGTTTCTCCGGAGTTCTGAGAGTTTAGTTGTCAAACAAATGTAAATACATAAGGTTAATAGCAAACCTTCATCATCTACCTGAAGTGTATAAGGTCCATTTTAAGGAAAGAAACAGAAATCTTTATAGGAAGTTTCCAATGTTATGTATTTCCAGCAGACAAATAATGTCATTTATTTCTTTTTGTTTATTCTACAGAGATCTCAGGTTGACAAAGTTCCTCATTTAGGTGCTTCTCTTGGGTAGAAAGAAAGGGGACAGACAGCCTCTCCATGCTCAGAGTAACTGGAGAGCTGATTCCCGATGTTGCAGGACTTCTCCCAGACTGCAGGACCACAAGAGAATACAGCTGGAGGAGAGAGTTTCTCTATGCCTTGTTTTTTCTTTTCTTCATAGTGCTCACAGTAATAAGCAAAAACAAACAAACAAACAAATTGTAATATTGTAAAAATACCTATTAAATACTTCTTTATGATTTTGTTTCTTATGACCTGGGAGAGATCTTAAAAATTTGTACTGAAATCTTTCAAATTCAGAAAAGGTCCTTTGATGTCTTTAAATGGCATTCAAAGCTTCTAATTAACTTTTAATTTCTCTGTTAAATACTTTAAGGTGATCAATTACCATCTTTCCATTGCTAGAACAAAAATAAGATTTTCTCTCTGAAGTCATATTGAACTGGCTTTACCCTATAGCTGAAAGAAGGTTGAAACCTAGAACAATGCCAGCCACAGAAAATGGAAAACAATTAAATGTTGCCTAATTGCATTATCTCATTTTTTTGAAGTTAATAAAAGCATAATCTATTTGTACCTGCCATTTGCCTTAGGAAACTGCAGAAGATAATGAAAATATTTTACTATCTATTTTCAAATTATAAGCTGTTTTTTCCAAAGAAAGTCAAAACCCATGTATATTATCACATTATTGTTCTCTGGGGACTGCAGTCACTATAGTGATAGTAATTACATGGCTTCATTAACTTTCTACATTCTACCTGTTATGGGGGTTTCACATTAAGAAAATTTGCATATACAGGAAATGAATGCTGTTTGCAAAGAGCTAATGTCATTAAACATTTAAGAAGCCTCTCTCAAGTAAACACTGGAATATCCATTTAGCAAGCCTTTAAAAACAGTGTAGTCACAATTCTCACTTTAAAGGAAAACATGTAAAAAGCATTTACAGTAAGCAGAAGCCATTTTAACAAAACTGCTTTAAAACTGGAAATAATTCAATTACTCTTGCAATTGTTACTACGCATAATCAGGTATAATATCCTTCTGTCACATTAACACTAGCTCCTGTTAAAATTGTATATGTGTGCATATGATATACAGTAATGAGTGACCCATATTTAAATATTACATGCAATGAGAACTTTCCTTTTCTAACCTGGAATTGCCTAATTTTTGCTATCAAGGTTTTATAGATACAAAAAACTTTCAGTTTTTACTGAATTTAAAAAGCAAAGAGAGTCTATAAGAATAGATATTTTAAACTGTACTGTAGTAGAAGGAACACAAATGCTTAGGAGTTTGTCAGATTTTTGCTTCGTAGTAGTGACACAAACCCACTAATTCCAAAAGGAGGATTTTTTGTTTGTTTGTTTGTTTGCTTGAGCCAGTTCTAACTGAGAACACCTATCTGCTGACTTTGATAGGCATATGGTTTTAAAAGCTGTGGTTTGAAGCCTTTTTTCTTGTCCAGGACTCATGTAGTAGCATTTTCCTTTCAAATAATAGTCTATGTATGTCTCTTTTGAAGCATCTGACCTGATAGTGATGTAATCCCACTCTGTATTGTGAGTGGATCTAACACTCCTCTCTTAGTTGACTCTTTTGTCTTGTCACTGATAATGATGATAATTCTGAGAATTTTCACTTTATAACAGCCCAATTGACAGCACAGATACCCAGGGATTAGGACATTAAAATTGGATTTAGAAAACCCCATGGTCTGTTCTTTCCTTACACCAAGGACATTCATGAAAGATATCCAACAACAGCTGGTTTGTAGGCAAGTCATGGTAAGCCTTCCTCCTTTCAAACATCAATGAGGGAGGCATAAGCCTTGTAATTAACTGTCTTCTTTAGGAATTTTAGTGCTCAATGTGCAGGTTTTGGAGATTGTTCTTTTGAGTCATGCCATTTTCTTATACAGTGTAACAGAGAATAAAATGTGTAACTGTCTTTTATAGATTCCACTTTAAGGAACTCAAAGGTTCAATACTGATGAATGGGCATTCTAGCACCAAACTTATAGAATCTTAATGTCTTTACTGGTTGTGGTTCTTCATGCTTTTTCCTTAATATCTCTCTGAATTAGACTTTAAACTTATTTTTCTTTCTAATTTTGGATTTGGCAGAAATACCACAGTAATGCTTATTTTCCATTGGGTATTACAGGGCTTATATTTGTTCAGCACTTTGAGCTCCTCTGATTAAAATTGCTTTAGAAACATAATGCACAAGCAGCTGGACTTCATCCTGTCAATGTGAAGATGTAAAAGAGAACAGAAAACATCTGAAATGTTCTCTTTTGTACCAGTTTTGAGAACAATATCAATCTTCTGCTTACTCTGAATGAAAGAATTATATGAAACTGGCAGTCATCCATAAACAAGAGAGGGGAAAGAAAGAAAGAAGTAGACCAAAATATGAAGACAGAAGTCTGAGGTTCATATGCAAATCTATTTCAAACAGTTAGAGAAGTTACCACTCTTAGTTTAGGTTGCTGGTGGTACTATCCACACAATTAACCAAGGCCATGGATTTTATGAAGATTTCATGATCAGCTTTTGCTGAAAAATCATCTGGTAAAGTCTCCTGTGGTTATTCAAGCAAAAATGACATGGGAAATGCGGGGGAAAAAATGACAGGCATTCACACAAGTTTTGACAGAGCTGAAGAGTGACGAAATTTTTAGATACTACAGTGTCTCTGATATAATTGCCTCCTGCTTGGCTTTGCAGCACTTGTCCCTGTGCTGTCTCTCTCGTCTCTCTCTGAATGGCTTTCCACAGCATGGGAGAGATGGTCTTGGTAGAGAGAAGGGTCCTCCTCCTCTTGCCTCCAATGAAGTACAGTAGGTCCTTGTGAAAAGAGTGAGAGAAGAATGTGTTTAAAAAGTTGTTTATGTCTCAGGAGCTACAGTAAGAAAAAGGGTTATAAGTGAGAGATGAAGCCCCCACTATTCACACCCTAGTCACAGTCAAAAATCCAATTTGCTGGAGAGCATGAAGGAATCAGAGTTCTGACAGAGGGAAGGAAGAGAGACACTTTTCACCATGGGCAGACTCAAGTGGCCTCATCATTGGAGCAATACATAGTAGAATCGAGCAAATCTAGACTAGAATTCATTACTAGTCTGCAGATATTTCAGTAATGCCCTGAACTGCAGAGTGAATATAAAAGTATTCTTCTAGAATACCTCAGACTACTTCTACATGACTGCTGGTACATGACTTTCTAGATTTTCTCACTTATCTTTTTCTTCTCAGGATTATATATATATATATATTTCTCATCTACCAACTCATTGGTGTAATCCAAATCATTCCACCTTTTTTTTTTTTTTTTTTTTTTTTTTTGACAATGCAAGCAAATTAATTTCACTGATTAATTATTTTCACTCATTTTCACTGATAAAGTCTCTTCTTTTCCAAGTCAGAGATGGAATTCTTCTTTACAACAGTTCATGTTAATGGTTTCTGTCACAATTTTTAAATGTTCTTCCTTTTGCAATATATTCTTCAGTGACATTACGTTGTATAGGTGACTTTCCAATTGGTTATTACAAGTACTGGGACACTGTTTGAACTCCAGTGGTTTTGTGGATTGCAACTATTGATCTGATCTTTGTCACTGGAAGTTTGTAATGCAAAACCTTCCTTCTCCATCTCAGTTAACTCTTTCTTTTCCTCTTCTGCATCTTGCTTCACTTTGAATCTCTTTCCTTACTCACTCATTTCTTTATTTTTCTTCTCAGCAGTTATATTTCCTCTCCTTTCCTTTAACAGCTGCTTTTAAGGAGTTTCAGTGTTGTATAGTTATTTGTGAGCTAGTCTGTTTTACTCTCTTGATACCCGCTGTCTTTACTTGAAGCCTCTAAACCAGTAATTGGTAACAAGTTTCTCTCAGTGGGTTTTATACACAGCTGCAAGGCAGAAAATAAACAGTTCTTTCAAGTCTTCACTCTTAGGGTTACAGCTGTATACTAATGACTTCCCCAGCTTGCTAAAGCTGATACCATAATGAGATACCATCAATTTTTATTAACAGATTAAAAAAAAATAATAAAAAAAATCCACAGTTTAGGCAGGGCCTTGTAATGACAATGAAAACAATAATGTTAAATTAAGTCAAACTAGTCATTAGTGTGTAAGTTCATCACTTTTCATCAGACTACAATTCAAATTGTCCATTTTTTTTTTTTTTTTTTTTTTTCCATCTTATGAAAGGTTTGGTCTAAAGTTTTTTTAATGATATATGGAAAATCCAAGGCTTCTTGGAAAGTGGGGGAAGGAAGAAGTAAATGTTTATTCAGGCATTCCCATCTTAATAAGCTAGGTAGTGACTTTATACACAAGATGATACACGTTTTGCTGAAAATACAACACATAGATAAGCTCTATATTCTATCTGTGTGTGTGCATATGTGAAGACAGAGGAAAAAATGTAGTTAAATAGAATTAATATATCTTTTGCAACTAAATTTGTTCTATTGACACTCTCTCATTTCCACCTTCTAAAGAAACATTTTCAAATGATTAATATATTTTTCTCTCAAGCTGTTCCAGTATTGGCATCTAGTTTTCCTTTTTTTATGGAAGGAAACAGTAACAGTAGCTCTTGTTTAAGCTTTTCATGTTACTGTTTCATCTCCTAATAATATTTCAAAAGCTTATTTAACAGGTTCAAAAAATATCTACAATGTTGTTTGCAGGTATGCAAATCAGCATAGTAAAATATCAGGATGCTGGGGAAACAGTGTTGTTATTTCCACAGTAAATACAGTAACAAGAAAAAAAACAATTCATTCCTGTTGATTTTGAATGGTAGATAATGTGAGTATACAGCAGAATAGGGATAACTTCCTGGCACAGGAGGGGGGAACACTGCTGTTGCTGTTCCTGTATTTGCATATATCTATACCACTACAGTAAAATGGCAAAGTGCTCAAGGTCACAGGGAATTGAGGTTGGGTACTCTAGTTTTGTCATGCTAATTCACACTATGTCTACAAAGTAACACTGTGTTGTTTAATAGAGTGATGCCTTGTGTTCCAGGGCTTTTTGTAAATATTTTGGAAAGAAGCACAGACACCCTTTGCCTCACAATGTCACGAACTGCAAGGGGAAAACAACCAGCCGCTACAAGGAGGCCCCACTATCTGCTGTAATGCCACGGCTGGCTGGCAAGGAAGGTAAGGCCAAGGCATCAGAAACTGAGAGCTCCAGCAACTCTGCACACAGCAGGCAGCTCTACATCAGCCCAAACATAGATTTCCTTCCTAGGTGGGGTGTGCAAAGCAGGGAGAAATACTATATAACTGTATGGTGGCTGTGAACAGGTAGCTGACTATATTAGTGTGTCCTACTGGAACTGCCCCCCTCTGACTTCCGTTTATCAAAGGCAGGGAATTGAAGATTAAAGTATAGATCAAGAATACTATAGAAGTAGAGAGCTCAAAATGTTTCTTATCAAATCTTCTTTCATTGAGGTAGCTTCTGGCTTCTGTACTTCTGTGTCCAGAATGCCAGAGGCAATCTCAAAATGGCAGCTTACAGTCTTTTATTTCCTTTGGAAAGTTGTTTCCATGACTTAAGATGTTATGTGAAATCTTTACCTCCCTGCTTTCTTCAGGGGACAACAGCATCATATTTGACTCATTATGTCAAAGATGTAATGTGCACTGAGCATTTGAAGTGGTAGAAGTGAGATTTCCCAGAGTGTTAGAAGAAAAGCACGTTCTTTACATACCTAAAGCAGAAGAATGTTGTGAAAGGGTATTACTTTTATACTTTGATATTAGTTCCAAGCGGGCATACACAGGACTTTTTAAATTATTATTATTATTCATTTTTTTAAAAATGGTATTCTTGAAGTCGTAACTTGATGAACTAACTGACAATAATTTTGTGAGCACAGTATTTTCTAAATGTAAATTCTAGTGACAATGTTCATGGGAAGGTGCAGTCTATGTTTTTTCAGAATGACAAAACTTTGGAATGTTGGCAAACAGAAACCTGGGCAGAGCTGTTATACATGTCATGGTACCTTTGATTCCTGAGCAGTGCATTCTTCCTGTTAATATTAACTGCAAGGTAAAAAGCGTCTGACAGCTTACAAAATCAGAACAAGTCATCTTGACCACATTATGTGGTGTTGCAAATAAGAATTCTTAATGCTGTTTAACAAATGACTTTTTTTTTTTTTTTTTTTTTAACTTTTCATTAGAACCTCTTGTTGCAATCCAATCTCAATTTTAGAAATTAAAGCTAACAACCAGATTGAAAGAACCCAGAGGATGACAGCATGGGGTACGGTCTCAAAGCCACAACTAACAGCATGAGGCAAAGCAAACCTCAAGCTATTCCAGCTTAGAGAAGGAAGGGGGGGAAAAAAGCATTTGCAGGAAAAGTCAATTATAACAACCCACAGCTATAGTAAAGTACTTGTGAATGTTGACACTAAAGCTTTTTCTACTTAATGTTTTAATTAAATACCTAGAAGCCAACTATTCTCCTCAGTCAGTGTCAGAGAAGCACTTCTCTATGGATAAATGTTTACAGCAAAAGCTCTGCTGAGGGTTTCAGCAAACAAGTCTCAGAGAACTGAGAAGGCTTTCAGCTGAGGCACTTGAGATCAAGAAAGCACCAGTGATTAGAAACTAGCAGTACAATAACAGGACGATTTAATCCACCCAAATGTCAGTCTCTGGTTTACAAGTTGGCAATCCCATCTTCATCTGCAGACAAAAGGGCACTGGTTAGTCATCTGTTTAATTCTCTTGCTGCAGCATGTCATTTGGATGTTGAAGGAAAATCCCTTGATTCACTCTGCCATTTCTGACAGTCTCCCTCTAGACCACATTAATAAGCTTTTTAGAGAAGCGAATGCAGAATAATCAGCAGGCAGCCTGCACTCAAAATGGAGACAGAACAGACAGCAGAAATGCCTTCTTCCCTTTGTAGTTACGGTGCATAGGTGACCCTTCCCTCACGGAGCAGCAAATGATTTAAACTAAGATTGCCTTTGAAAGCCACAACATAATTAACCATTATATGTATGTGATGTCTGCCTAGCTTCAAAACCTGATGCTTTGCAATCAAAAAGATTCAGCTGCATTTGAGTTATATTTACAAAATATGCTAACAATAGAGCAGACAGATAGAAAGGCTGTCTGGCATCCTGGAATACCTGGGGAATTTTACTGAGAAAACAAACATGTTACTCTTTAATGTAGGCTCACATCTCATTATAATATCACAAGTGGAATGAGACACAGTTTGCCTCTGTAACTGTGTTGCCAGGAGGCAGGTAAGTGTTGTGCTACAGACAGTCTTGCTAAGATCTGCATGATTTTAATATATTTTGAAAGCAAATAATTTGTTAGATAATGGGGGTCTTGCTGTGGATATATATATATTTTTCTCTATTAATAATTTCTCTACTGCCAGCTTTAAACTGAAAAACGCGGCTGAAAAACACCATTCCGAGGTATCCTTCTTATTTTGTTTTGGGAAGGATTTCCTGGTAACGCATTACTAAACACTGAAAATGAAAAACCAGCAGCCTTGGAGCCCTGAAAACTCTTTTTCTTTCACTTGGAGATGAAAGAAGTAAGCACCATTGAAAATCAAGCTCAAGTTATGCAAATACAGACAAAAAAAGTGAAAGAACGTTAAAAGGAGAAAGGAAGAAATGTAATCTTGTGTGATGTGGTAAGATGTAGGTAAGCTTGAAGAGGATTTTGTCAAGCATAAAATTGACAAAACCTGCTATTAATTATTGTGCTGATGTTATCAGTGGCATTACCATAATCAAAAAGTGAGGCGTGAGCATAATTCACAAGGCATAAGGTAACTTGGGGGTTAAATCACTTATTCTCAAAGGAGATTTTAAGGAAAAACATAATTAACTATAAGAGAGAGCACAAGAATTCTTTTATGTAGCACATGTAGTCAGTAATATCTCAGTAATAAATTCAGACATACTGGCCTGTTTGCATGGGAAGGCATAGAGGGATAGAGGATGATGGAAGGAGTCCTTGTGTTATCAATAGCAGCTACCAAGAAAGAAGACTGAAGCACACTTAACCAACTTATCGTTGGTTAGAAGGAGCTAGGATCTCTCATTTTTATTTTTATTTTTATTTACATTTTCTATTAAGTAATGTCACAAAAACAATAGTATAGGCACTTTGCAGACAAATACTACCATAGAGCCGCTTCCAGAAAGAGCTTAAATCATAAAGTACCTGGAATATAGTAAAAGACCGTACTGAAAGGAAAAGGATGGGATATTTATTTTTATGAAATACCTTTTTTTACCTGCTTTCCTTTTTGGAGAGACAACCACAACAGCAAAGATACCCACCTTAACAATGTCACTGTTCTAGAATATATTAATTTTCAACAATAGCATCTTCAAGAGGAAAGGTAGAAAAGAGATGAAAATGAGACCAGAACACCGGGTTACCCAATTGGTTTTATTCTTCATTGCTTTGCAAATTTAAGCTGTTAAAGAAGCTGGGAAAAATTCAATATTTACAGTAGTTGCATGTTAACAAGTCAACATTTACCAACTGTTATGGGCAAAGTTGAATAAAAATGTTTGCAAATGTTACTTTGAAGAAAACATCACATTCACTTTGACTCACAACATATATTATATTATTCACAGACTGCAAACATTCATGTAAACAAATCTGTATTTATAGTAGTATCGTAATCTCTCAGGCTAATAACTATTTTCATTACTATTCACTCTGGAGACAGTCATACAGCAGTGTTAAAAGTCCTGGTAATTCTGAGATTCAAACAATGAAAAATTAAGAGTCATAATCATGTCAGTGATGATATGACAAGCAACAGGTTTGGTAGGCTATTTAAGGTAAACGACAATTAGAATACATAAAGATTTTTGTTTGTTTGTTTGTTTGTTCATTTCTCATTATTTTGTTGTCAAGATGAAAACCAAACCATATACACTGGCTACTTGGTCTGTTTACCACTTTAAGCAAACCATATAATTCCCTTGAAAATTATTCTCCAAGTACGACTCTGGGAACAGTGACCAATGAAGGCGATGGATATTACTCTCATTGGTAAGCAGAAAATACATGTCAATGCCCCTTTACAAGGCTCTGTTGGGTCAGAGTAATTTTGACAAGTTGAACTGCAGATAAAGTTCTCCATTTGCAAGGAAATCTCATAGAAAAAAAAAAATAATAAAAATCATATTCCTAGTGGAAAACAGTATTTGAAAAGTAGGAGATTAAACCTTTTGTGATTTTACATGGAACTGCCTGTAGATTTCAAGATCAATGACATGTTTTAATGAGAGAATAAGTTAAGACAAAAGTGTTATAAACCTGCTAATATTATTTTTCCTACACAATGGTATTCCTTGGTAAGGAAAATATTGAAATGAAGAATCAATACTGAAGAGAGACCTTTGAATAATATAGGACAGGTCTATGTAACAAAGCTAAATGTGAATTTGAATAGTGAAGAAAGTAAAGTTATTTATGCTTCTAATCTGCTGAAAGGAGTTATAGGAATGATAAGTTTTGTATCAAATCAACCTTGGCAGCAGCTGTGGCCTATGTTTCAAACCAAAAATGTTTTATGCTCCTTGAAATTCAGCTTGAAATTCAGTTTATAAATCACTTTTGTTATCTGTTTCAAACCCAATGCCAGTAAAGTGACTCTGATTAGTCAGTCTCCAAATTCTCTTGGAAATTTTGTAATAACAGGACTCCCATCCCTCTGTACACAAAAGTACTATCTTTAGGCCCATTTCTGAGACTGGAAAGAGCTATATGGAATTTGCTGGTTTGGACCCAAAATGGCCAACAGCACAAGAAGCTGCTGTGCAGTGTTGTGTCATGGCATCGTTGGGTTTACAGAAGCAGACACTGAGCAGATGGTGAAATATGGTTAATCAATTTGGTGACAGAAATCAAGTGAAATACATTTAACAGCTTGTTCTGGATGCCATTTCCAAGCAATTCAAAAAGAAGAAGGTTATGAGGAGTAGGCAGCATAAATTCACCAAGGGGAAATCACACTCAACCAACTTCATTGCCTTCTATGATGGCATCACTAGCGGGGTAGAAAGGGGGAGAGCAGTGGATGTCATCTACCTTGGCTTTAGCAAGGCTTTCGATACTGTCCCCCATGACATCCTGCTAGCAAAGCTGAGAAAGTGTGGGATAGACGAGTGAACAGTAAGGTGTGTTGAGAACTGGCTGACTGGCCGAGATCAGAGGGTGGTGATCGGTGGCTCAGAGTCCAGTTGGAGACCTGTGACTAGAGGTGTTCCCCAGGGGTCAGTGCTGGGTCCGGTCTTGTTCAATATCTTCATCAATGACTTTGATGAGGGAATAGTGTCTGCCCTCAGCAAGTACGCAGATGATACAAAGCTGTGAGGAGTGGCTGACATGCCAGAAGGCTGTGCTGCCATTCAGCGAGACCTGGGCAGGCTGGAGAGCTGGGCAGGAAGAAACCAAATTCAGTTTAACAAGAGCAAGTATAGAGTCCTGCACCTGGGAAGGAACAACCGGAAGTATCAGTACAGGCTGGGGGATGACCTGCTGGAGAGGAGCTCTGAGGAGAAGGACCTGGGGATCCTGGTGAATGACAGGTTGACCATGAGCCAGCAGCGTGCCCTGGTGGCCAAGAGGGCCAATGGGTCCTGGTGTGTATTAAAAGGAGTGTGGCCAGCAGGTCAAGGGAAGTTATCCTCCCCCTCTACTCTGCCCTGGTCAGGCCTCACCTGGAGTACTGTGTCCAGTTCTGGGCTCCCCGGTACAAAAAAAACAGGGATCTCCTGGAAAGAGTCCAGCGGAGGGTCACAAAGATAATATGGGGCCTGGAGCATCTTCCCTATGAGGAAAGGTTGAGAGACCTGGGTCTGTTCAGCCTTGAGAAAAGAAGACTGAGAGGGGATCTGATTAATCTTTACAAATATCTTAAGTGTGGGAGACAGAAGGATTTGGCCAACCTCTTTTCAGTGGTTTCTGGGGACAGGACAAGGGACAATGGCCACCAAATGGATCACAGGAAGTTCTGTACCAACAAGTGAAAGAATTTCTTCCTGGTGAGGGTGATGGAGCACTGGAAAAGGCTGCCCAGGGAGGTTGTGGAGTCTCCTTCTCTGGAGAGAGTCAAGGCCTGTCTGGACACCTATCTGGGCAACCTGCTCTAGGGAAAATGCTTTGGCTGAGGGCTTGGACCTGATGATCTCTTGAGGTCCCCTGCAAACCCTATAATTCTGTGATTCTGTGATTTGATTTGTACAAGCAAGGTAAAAACTAGCAAAAAAAGGACTGCTAGACAAAGAAACTTTTCAGAGTGCCTTAAGCAGGTAGTGACATCTAGACCGAAACATCTTGTATTTGTTGCAGAAAACTGTTGATTTTAGAGCATCACTAGGGGAGAGTTCAGAGTGCTGTAGAACAGCTGCTGAGGGAGAAACATTTTAGAATTTAAGGCCAAACCAGGTAAAAACCATACCATCCTTCATGGACTATAACTGAATTATTTTGAGATGAACATTTCAAGCTCCAGCTAAGTGTCAGTGTTCCTTGGGCTGTTAGGAAAATTGCAGAGTTCACTGGATCTGACCCCTCTCCATAATTATGATATAGCTGTGTTTTCACATCTCTTTCGTCTGTTGATCACAGCAACTTAGAATTATAGAAACCACTGAAAGAGACAACTGCAAAATCAAATTTGCTTTACAGGCATATATCATTAAATTTTACCCACTTACCAACAATGTAAAAGACAGTACTGAAAGACCGGAATATTGTACGAATCAAGAGCCATTTTTGACTTCAGGAGACTAAACCAGCAAAGCATAAAAATTTAGTCTCCTTGTTTCATTTTTGATTTCTTTGTCACATCCAAGTTTAAATAAAAAACCATAAATACTGTTCCTGAAATAAAACTCTCACAATAAAAGCTTCCAAGGCTTTGTTAAGTCCAATATCTTCATACAGTCATGTGACTATTCAAAATTACTCATGACTGAAGCAGCTGTGAATGCCTGTGAAATGAAAAAGCTTTGTTTTATGTACGATGAATATAAACTGTGCTTCTCTACTTGCTAAATACTTCAAGCATTAGTTCTCTCCTTTTTTTTTTTTTTTTTTTTTTTCATTCTTGTAATTAAAAATGTTCAAATTAACATTGGCAGAGAGTGTGTTTGTTAAAAAAAAAAAAAAAAAAAAAGTCATTGGCATCTCTTGCATAGGATAATGCCCATGTGGAAAAGTGAATTCTTTGAACAGGTTGGTTAGCTGCTGTCCAGCCAGTGACAGTAACTATCTCCAGTGACTCCAGATGAAGTCACTCCCTGAAGCACTTTTTGCTCACAGGGAACATTTTTTCAAACTCCCTGAAGCATTTTTTTGCTTCACCCAGCTGGCCCATAGTCCTATGTGATCAATTCTGTATCTGCAGGAACAGTCTCCTCTAATTACAAATGTGTTATCCATGTACAGTTTGGTCAATTCTATGGCTGGAGCTGTCTGGATAAGTTTCTGGAATGATCAGGATGTTAATCAATATAGTGAAACATGCATATAGTGCCAGTCTGTTGGACTATGTATTACATATGCTGCTTGTGGGAAGCTTTGGGAGTGCCTGAAATTCTCACCTGAATAACCCTTGCAGCAATTGGTCAACTGCTTTGTTTTGAAGTCAAGAAGGATTTCAGTCAAATGTCTTGTCTTAGGTTACTTTGTTCTCTCAAATCAGCCTGCTATTTTGTCTTTGCAGAGGTAGCTTTGAAGCTCCTGGATCACACAGGAAAATTTAGTGTGTTTGCTATGCTTACCGGTACAGCTTTGATAAAAAAAAACTGCACTGAAAATGAAACTAATTGTCCTTCTTATAGCAGAATTATAACTTAAATTCCAGAGCTCTTGCCACACCAGCTCTCAAACAGCTGTCTCTTATAGCTTGAAGTGGTCATTGTCAGTTACATAATGCTCTAAACTATGAGCATGAGAGCTAGGAGAAAGCCCTTAATTTCTATCCTTATAGACACTCTCTTTTACTTACTTTTTTATTTATTTTGCATAATGACACATTTTCCATTGGAAATTATAGTTGTGGAAACTTGCTACTATCTGAATTGATGCTGCTGCCCATTTTTTCAATAATGTCTTATTCTTGGAGCATTCACCCAGAAATAGGAGTCCTGGCTTCAGTAGTAAAGTCTAAGGGTATGGTTTAGCTCTTCAAAATCAAAAGAATCTAGATTATGAGCATCAATAAACATGATCACATTTTTAGTGTTGGCTTGATCAGGAATCAAACAGAAACCAGTAAGGAAAACATAGATTCTTGCTTGGTGTTTGTGGGAAAGGAATTCACAGGTGGCTTTGCGCTGTTTCCCACGTCCTTGTATTAGAGATAATGAGGAAACAAGCTAGAAACAAGTGCACGGAGAAGCTAGACCAATTATAAGTTGTTATTGGTGAGTGCTGTAGTTAGCTGCCTATGTATACTCTGTGAGAACATGCAATAAATGGAGGATGATTATACTCGCATCGAGGTTGCATCGTTACTCGGGTCCGTTTCCCTTTCCGACATCTGGTAGCAGCAATGGTTACTCACCAGATAGTCCAGCTCTACTGAGTTCTCCGAGACTGCAGTAAGCAGCTAGAGGAGGGGACTGGGAAAATAAACGGCTGAGAGTGTCTGCCAAACTTCTGCTTGGCAGTTTGTCTGCCAAACTGCTGCTTGGCAGACATGGGTCAGGGTTGCTCCCTACCTCTCAGAGGAAGCACAGCCGTGGAAGTGGGGGCTGTGGCATTGTTGCTCGCTGGAATACTCTCTAAGAGAGGCATCGAGACAACGGAAACTGATCAAATTGATCAAGTTGGGACAACGATGGGGACATTTTAGAGAGACTGCCTTGCTGTTCCCTGTTACGGAATGGCGGGAGTTCGGGAATACCATGTGGGAAAGGACTATAACAGGGGATTCAAAAGATGAAAAGGAGCCGAAAACTGTCTGTGAGTTGTGACGAACGGTATTAGAGACACTAAAGGCTATGGAGGCGGAGAAGGAGGTTGCCTGCGCCACGGCCCAGATGTTAACACTAGGAGCAGCAGCCCTTGTAGAACTGTTGCTGACTTTTAACGCGCATTGCGGGTGAGAACTCTGCAGATGCCCCTCTAAATCATGCGGAAGTCCCGCCGGACCCACCATCGAGCGCGGAAAAAGCGGAAGTTGGAGGGGCCAGGTCAAAGCAGAGATCTGAGCCGCTCGCGGAAGTAATGCCCCAGGACGCCCAGGGGCGATGTCCTGCACCACCCACAGGAGAGGGAGGAGAGGTGTGCCGACCTCCGCCCTCGGCTCCGCTGCTGCTGCTGCCCCCCCGCCACCACCCCACACCCCTGGGCCGGCCCCGACCCTCCCTCTCTGCTTCGCTCCGCTGTGCCCGCCGAACCCAGCGGCTCTGCCGTTGTTGCTACACCCCCACCCCCCACCCTCCCCGCTACCCTCCACCCTCGGGCCGGCCCCCCCTTCAGCCCGCCAGCCCTTCTGCTGGCCAAGGCTTCAAACCTCCTACCCCAGATCTGTGATAACTCCTTATGGTTTCTACTAAAAAAAAAAAAAAAAAAAAAAAAAAAGTGGAATTTTTGCTTCTAAATATTTCCTGAAAATATTACTGTTAAAGCAAAGCATAAAGTTATCACTGAATCAGTTATCTGACTGTGTTCCTACAGTTTCTTTTGCAAGAGAGTCTGTGCTCATTTTACTGTTATCAACTACTCTCCCGGGAGACAGATCCAAGCCAGAAGCCATATAATTGTGAAGTGGCAATAGGTTGGCAATGTGCGAACATGCAAAAATGCCCAAGGGCATGGCATCATGTTACGTTTAGCTTCATAGGTTATAAATCAGAGCTCAGGATATGGACAAAGCATGTCTGAAAAAGGCCCCTGCAAAGTCTCCATTGTTCTCATGAGAAACAGCACAAAGCCACCTGCAAATTCCTTTCCCACAGGTGTTTCAGATACTTTATACCAGGACTTGCACTAATTTTTATGTCTAGAGGGCTTTCAAAAATATTTATCTTCCTACATGACATCTTCTAAACTCTTCTGTACTAGTAGAGAACTAAAGTTTATATAAACAGTTGAATCCTAACATTCTGTTTTACATACAGTAAAATATAAAGAAAAGTTTCTAAAAGCTTCCTTTATTTTTGATAGTTCTTAAATCAGTATGGTGTTTATCGTCAATCAACTCTTTTTTTTTTTTTTTTTTTTTTTTCTTTTCAATGATTTGCAGACTTACATCAAATAAATGGACAGACTAACAGACTAATATAGCTGCCATAATGTCAGCCATTGGAATTTCATTAGCAAAGTAAGTAATTTTCTATTTCTAGTCATTTACTACCCTTACTATCCTATTACAACCATTTCAGATATAATTCCTTTGAATTGCAAGTCTACTTGTCTAAGACTGTCCTACCACTCAAATAAGAAAATATTTACTTGAGCAAAACAAATTGGATTTGGTCTGTGGTTCCTGACACATTACAGGGAGAAGAGTTCTCTTGTGCTCACTTTTATTATTATTATTATTATCATTATTATTATTATCATTATTATTATTATTTAAGTGATAAGATTTAATGCTTATGAGTCTTGATCTGAACTCAGCTCTTCTTTTCAGTCTCCCAATGAATCAAATTGTTGTTCCTTACATAGGATAGCCTGTTGCTTAAGACATATTACAGGCTGGCCCCAGAGGATGTCTCCTTTCTTATTGCTTTTATTAACTTCATTTTGTATTAATCAAACACAGGGCAGTTCATTCTGATAGTATATAATAAAGGGATTTAGTAAGTTTTTAAATTGTATTGCTGTTCTGTTCTTGCATATTTCAGATATAACTAACACAAAACATATTTATTTACTAGTATTATTCAGTTTTATTGGAAACATTTCAAATTATAGAAAAATAAGTAATGAAATTATCTTAATTCAAATGCAGACCAATAAAATAAAAACTAATCTTATTATAAATTATGTGCATAATCTTAGGAAGAGCAAAGATTACTATTTTTGAAAGCCTTTATATTTCTTGAGCTGACTGAATTTTCTCAGCAAGCAATTCTTTATTTGGTAGAAAAAGCACCCTTTAAAAATGCTTAGTAAAGAACTTTTTAGTCATTTTCTCTTGCCCTTGGATGTGTCTAATTGACTAACTACCCCACCTCATAAATGCTGGAAGGAAGCTGAAGAACTGACAGTGATTTTCCCAAACCTGAATTGAGAGTAAAATGGCTGTGATTAGTGTTACCTACCTTTGTCATCACAAATCTGCAACCTCTCTTTCCAAAGTGGGTCCCTGATGCTTACATTTAAACCAGGGTCCTAGTAGTGAGAAGGAAACAGGAAAATACTAAATTTTCTGTGAAAAACAAAACAAAACAAAACAAAACAAAAAAACATCCCAACAAACAAACCAAACCAAACCAAACCAAACAAACGAACAAACAACAACAACAACAAACAAACAACAACAACAAAAAAAAACAAACAACAACAACAACAACAAAACAGTGTTTCTTGTTTGGACAAGCAGACAAGTCCTGGATCAGGCATATTGGGGCTTATTGGAATTTGAAACTTTGCATGGAGCTTAACCTACCAAGGTGAAGCCCAAAAAGTTTCCTCTTCAGAAGTTCGCATAGCTGTCCTCAAATTCCTGATTAATTCCCAAGTTGCACATAATCAGCTAGGTTCAGAAGTATATTACAAATTTCCCATGCATATAATTGTCAAATAAATTAGTAATTCATTGAATATATGTGAAAAAGATACACAATTACAATAAAACATTTTTTTTTTTTTTCTTTTTCTGGATAGTTTAGTTTTTAAAAAGTCACCACATTACATTCTAAGGCAGTTTCTTCTAATGAACAGATTATGAAACAAGATAACATTTGTAGGAAGAAGGGAGCACTTCCATTTGAATATTATAGCTAGAAAAACATTTTTCAAAATAGCCAAAGTAACTGTATTTCAGATGTGAAAAATAAATTCAATTTAATCATAATGTAATCTCTGACTTAGAGATCAGTAAACATCAGTCTACACCTTTCAAGGGGAAACAGATGTAGGATGATTAGAAGTGTTGTTCTTTCATAACATATAGAAATAGGAGTAATATGTGGCAATATTAAAAGAAGGTGCCCTCTGTGGATTGAAGTTATGACATTTATTTAGCAAGAATGAATGCATATGAGCACCTCTGAGCTGCCTGACTTTTAAATAAGGTGAACTGCTAAGCCATGGCCTGTTCTGAGGTAAAGGTATTTAGGTATTTACATGATTTAAAAGAAACCTTCAGAGATAAAACAGAATCCTAAAAATGTGGAAGGAGCAAAGATTGACAATGCTGATGTGGTGCTACAGCTTGGAAAATCTTTAAGATGACTTATATTACACATCACTGTTATTTTTTTTTTTTTCTTAAAATATTTTTTTATCATTCTAGCTGTAGACTTGAACTGCCTCAAGTGGAAGCCATATATCATTGATGCTTTGTATCCTGTGTATCTGCAATTAACCAAAATAAATATAAACAGAAGGTATAACATTATCCTCTGAATTATATCAGAATTGAAATTCTGCTTATTGTTGTAACTAAAGGCTATATTATCGCAGTGTATATTAAAAGGTCATAAAAAGTTGTTGATGATGCTCACATTTTCTTTTCTTACTTGAAATTAGTTATGAAAAAAAAAATATGAACACGGATTTTTAATACAAAATATATATTCTAATTTAGCACCTTAAGGAACAGAAAGCTATTTACTTGATGGCTGAAGATGACAATGAATATGAACAGATCCTGCTTCTATTTAGCTTACCTATAGTGTAGCATAAGGTGGCCAGAGAGATGTTTAAGTAGATTACTGTTAATATAGGAGTATGATGTTTAATTTTCTTAACTACAGTGTATTAGATCAAGTTTTATTCTGTGATCCTTCCTGTGTGTACAATAACATAGCAAGAGGTACCCATGCAGTTAGAAACAACTAAGCTATCTAACTCAAACAGGTGCAGTGAACATCACAGGTGCTTTTTTCATTATCTGAATTGAAAATATACAGACATTCTAACCAGGCAAATGTTAGTATCAGAATATGTTATAAATAGAACAAATCTTTTTAATTGCTCAGATCTTAGCCAAAGACCCAAATTGAACTTGACTGATCTATTCTGTTCTTCTTTAGGCATATTTATGAGAATACAGATGATTAAATGTTCAAAAGAGGAAAACCTGATGAAGAGATCTTTTCTAGCCAGGTATTAAATTTCTAGGATGACCTTTACTTTAAAAACATTCAAGTTTTATGGTATTAGAAGATGTCATGCCAGTCATTTTCAAACAGGAGAGAAGTCTAGATTCATTTTTCAATCAAATTATCTCTACTTAGAGAAGAGATCTATGCATATTTCAATATGCCTATGCTACCAAACTATCAAAAAGAATCACATATACCTCCAAATACATGGTCAGTGCTGTTTAGGCTCTGGATGAAAAAAATGATTTTGTAAGATTTGACGTTTGCATCCATGTTTTTAGAGTTTATCTGCATATCACTAGGAATTACAATCACTGGTAGTACAGGTGTTTTAGGATGGAAAGCTTCCCAGTTTCACAGAAGAGAGCAAGTTTCACAGAAGAGAGCAAGTACTAGTCTTCCTTCATTCCTTTAGTTAGGCATTGGAATGGATTGCCCAGGGAGGTGGTGTAGTGACCATCCTTGGAGGCTTTTAAGGAAAGGTTGGACGTGGTGCTTAGGGACATGGTTTAGTGGGTGACATAGTTGGTATGGGGATAGTTGGACCAGATCATCTTGGAGGTTTTTTTCCAACCTTTATAATTCCATGATTCATGAGTTCTCTAATCCCTTGGTGGAGTGGTACCAACAGAGTATCACACTGGTGATACAGATGGCCTGTTGCAACTGTTTAATTCTTGATTATTGTTGTAGGAAATATATATATATATATATGTATATATACTATTGAATTAAATTTTCTAGGTAATGAAGATGGCTATTTCAATAAGGAAAATGAAGAAAATTTAAATATCATTAAATCCAAGTTGAAGTTTTAGATTTTTTGTTTGCTGTGGAAACCAAGTGCAACAAAAATCTGTAAGGGAATATTAAAATGTCGAATGTGCACACCTAAATCCCCTAAACTTTATATTGCAAATGCTTAGTTCTTGTAAAATGACATTTAATGCAAGCATTTTGAAAAGCCAAACAATAGTTCTAGAAATAACTTCACTCACACTTTCTGAGAACTTAAAATTACGTTTTTATTTATATATAGCTATATGTTTAATAAGACTACTTGAGAAACAACGTACCCCCAAATTGAGAGAAATGTAGGATCTGGCCAAAGTCAACATGAGAAATGTGGCAGCTACTTTGTTTCAAGAAATATGTATTTTGTTGAGAATACCAAAAGGAATAATGCCAAAATCCTATCACTATAATGGAAATCAAACTTGTCTCCTGGGCCATTGCCAATATCTTTGCAAAACTTTTCTGACCATATCAGAGAAAAGAAAACCCCCACAGTGCTGTTGAGATTTTCTCCTTAACAAAACTAGAACAATTTAAAAAATAATTTCCCTTGTGTCCTTCTGATTTCTTGTAACTGTGTGGTAAAGAGCCTAGAGAATCAGAAAGTACAGGGCACATAGGATAAGAGGGATGAACATCATCTTATTCAGGTGTCTGGGAAGATGTGAGGAGAAAAATGCTTACTAAAACCTTCTGAAGTACTGTGTAGTTTGTTAATTCAAGGAACTGTTTTGGAAATTTGTTTGGTATTTTAATTTTATGCTTTTAAGCTTCAAGTGCAGACTGTCAGATACAAGATGAAATTCATTACTAAGAAAAATGCAATGCTCAAGTGTTATGAAAGGTTATACATCACACACTTTCTGGTATATAAAAACATTTGAGTAAGAACAGTAGGGCTTATAAAAAAGCACGGCATATCAAATTATGTGGAACTCTTACAAAGCACTGTCAACGTTAAAAAGACAGGGAAGCACAAGAGGAGACTGAAGAGGGTATTGTGGTCTGCAAAGGTAGGAAGTGGTGGAAGTAATCTGTAGTGAAAGGGTTAAATCCGTCCTTCCATGGTTAGTAAAAAAAATAGGAGACAAGCCTTACTGATTATTTTGCTATGAAGTGCTCAGTGCTTGACATTTCTTTTTGGAAGCAGCATCATATTTGGTTAGAGATTCTCCTTGCAGGGACTTCCTCATAGATTGCTTGGCTAGGAGCTGGTGTAGTTCTAGGCCACAAGGACTGTGAAAACCTGAGTGATTCTTTACTTCACCTCCTGTGACTACAGGCTTAAACAGAGGTACAAGTATGAGGCATGTGCAGTTAAGGGTCATTTTACATTGGACCAAAAGTAAGCAGTCAGTGAACAGTTCTACTTCAGAGCTTACCTAAGGACTTCTTTGCTCAGAATTGTCAATGAAGCAGATCCTATCATTTTGTAGGAAGCAAGACAATGGGGCAAGATATTTTAAACTATTTGGGTTATGTAGTAAATAATTCTTATTATTTCTGACCCTATTACTTTGGAAAGCACTGGCTGGCTTTCTTAATTTCACTTTGAATAGACAAAATATCTTTGATGAGCTAAGTAACAGACATGAGTAATTCTGCATTTTGGGAATGGAAAGCAGTGTCTTTCCTCTTACCTGAAGGTATTGTGTGGTAGCAGAGTAACAAGGTTTTACTTCAAGAGCAATTATCAACAGTAACGCATAAAGAAATTCAATAATCTATCAAGACTCTGTATAAGAAAAAAAAAAAAAGTCCCTTCCCCAAATGATTGTAAATTAAAAGCATGTTCCAAAATAATCCTAAATCTTTTATTCTCAGTTTGCCCCAAGGTTATTATCTAGTTACTGATTCCGCCTCCTTATTCTTTAAATAGAGTTGTCCCGGGGAACATACCATCTGCCTGATGTAAACTGCCCCGTTAATTCTCACCTGGCTACAGCTGCAAAACAGATGTGAACAAGGAGAGGGAGTTAATGAATGAGACCTGGTAAATATCTCAGTAGGGTGCCTCTTTCAATTCAGACCACGTTGGTGGTTAGTATGACAACAAGCTGTTACCACCTAATGATTTCAGTTCCTTAAGTATAATGAGGCCCATGTTCTCAGTATGCTTTAGACTGGACAGCTTCTGTTCTGTTGCAAAATTTCATGTAAAATTTTCACTAGCCCATTAGTGACCTACCAATACACTAAGATAAAAACAAAACAAAATAAAATATTCAGTAACTCCTTGAAAAAAAAAATATATATATATATATATATATTTTTATATATTTTTTAAGAGGGTGGATGGGGGAAGGTGTTATTACTTTGTTTTCAGTTTCTCACTGCTCTAGTTCGTTAGTAATTGCCAGACCCAGTACAGTAATAGGTAATAAATAACATTAATCTGACTATGCTGAGTTTGTTTTGCCTGTGACGACAATGCTGAGTGATCTCCTTGTCCTTATCTCAACCCTTGAGCCCCTTTCATCATATTTTCTCCCCCTTTTTCTTTGAGAGCAGTTGTAGTGGATCTCAGCTGTCCTGATGTAAAACCACCAGACAAGTGCTACCAAAAAAGTGCTATTCTGGCATACACCTCATACAGAAATTTGAGATGCTTCAGCCATACCCTTTTATGTCTACAGTTATCTCAATAAGAGCTTTTGGAAAACTATGCAATCTATGCATTCTTGCTTGAATGAATAGATTTTTTGTGAAAATTTATGATTCTGAGTGGGACATTCTGGTTTTAAGACCAGAATGTCTTTGATCTCTACCAGAGATAAGCCTGCTAACACAGCAGTACTATATTGCAACTCATTCTTATTATCTAGTCTTACAACATTCTGAAAATAAATATTTTTATGAAGGGAGAACTTCCTCCCTGTTTCACATACAGAGGGCTTTTGTTAAATCAATCTTCTTTTCCCTACTGATTAAACTGAACAATAAAGTCCTAATTAGTAGGTTCTGAAAGTTCTGGTTTTGATGTTAGCTCTGGAAGTTATTCACTGGAGGAGGTGATAGGCTAGTGAGGGTGCTTCTGAGTTATCCCCAGTGCCCAACCTGTTATGCAGGATATAAAAGACATACAGAAGAGAACTAGTCAGATTTGGAACCTGCCTTTACATCACTGTTACCCCTGAGATGAACTCAATTCATTAAAAAAGTTATTTCTCAGGAAGTGTCTTAAAAGGTTGTTTGAACTTAAAGCTCAGGCTCTGTTGGTATTCAGACCATACCTATTCTCTCCATTATTTGGGGCCATGCTTTGAAGTTTTTCCTTTCTCCTGGGCATTCCAGCTAATATAGTTCATTGTAAAATGAGAGTACAGAAAAATACCGTATCATCATATTATTTGCTTAAGGCTTGAAAAGCTAAAGTAAACTTAAAAACAAATTTCCTCTTATTAGAGATGAACACAGTCATAAATAAAATCTCAATGACAACAATTTGACAATTGCTTTGTTTAACTTAGTGTTCCTTTTATCCTGTTTTACAATATAAATATTACAGATTGTATTCATGGCAAATCTGTCTTCATTATATGTCCACCATTCAAAAGCAGCAGAATTCACCACTGGGAGAAGTTAAAAGAGATTTGCCATTTCTCTTTTCCATATCTATTCTCTCAAGTTTCATACATGTGCACATACATAGTTGTGAATTTGCTATGTCACTCACTTTGCTGCAGAGAATGGCAAGAATTTCATTGCTGGGTGGCAGAACATGCTGACTCTGCAGAGCTACGAAGTGTCTTCATCAAGACTCTGCCCTGACCGATCCCAGCAACTTTAGAATCTGTGTTTGAGTGATGGGTGGAAGAAAGCTCATCTTCTCCAAGCAGACTTTCCTGAGTACATAACTTTCCTTTCTCTTGACTGTTTCATCTCATAGCTGGCCCTTATCACATTTCATAATTTGATATAGCCATTAAGCTCATTGCAGGCTGATAAATTTAAACAATCTGGTTGAACTCAAAAGAAATTTTGAAAATAAAGTAGACCACATGTTCCGTAGTTTCTATTGCTTTCTCTTTTGTCCTGTGAAGATCATCCAAAGGACCACTGTTTGCTCTGATCTTTTATTTTACTGAAGGGTGAGGAAGTAATGAAGAAAACTCCTTTTCATGTGGGGCACACAGTTCTTTTTTGATAATCTTTGGTGTTAAGCAGGGCCCAGTCAGATCCTACTCTTCAGAGCAGTGGGCTCAGATCAGTAAACTCTGCATTCCTCATGTTTCAGTCTGCCTTAAGGACAGCCCTAATGAATTTCTCCCAAGCTGAATGTGCTGAGCTGCTCACAAAATTAATGCTGTCACTTGTCATACCCATGCTATCATGTGGCGAAGGCCCTTCTAAAAGCATTGCTGGGGACAGCGTGATACAGAAATGCCTGTAGAAGGGGCTGCAATGCCAAAGAAAAAAGAAAACAGTCATGAGATCAGCTCCAAAGGATCTTCTCTCTTGATGACTGAAGAGCTCTGTGGCCAGCAAAAGACTGTGCCAGGCAAGCAGGTGGCAGTGGTAGAAAAGGGGAATCTGGATCCTCCTCCAAGAGGGCAATTTTCAGTGTGTCATTCTCCCAGCAATGTCTTTAAAGGACAAGTAGTGCTTTATAGAAATTATCTGATCCACAATGCAAAATTGGTTTTGGATAGGTTGTGATATAACTCATACACACTTTGGTATGTCAAAATCTGCCCAAATGTCTGTTTTACTGATAAATATTTACCAGTGAAAAATATTACCTATGTCAAATAATCTCTATCAAATAACTGTGCATCAGCCATCTTTTTAAATATATATTACAAATTTATTTTTAAAAAATGTATTGAGCTCTCTTGTCTTTATTGTCAAGCAGCACTATGTTGGAATGATTTGGGTTTGTTAGAGTGTCTGATTTTGAAATATTTTTGTAAAACTTGGTTGTATTTCCAAGTTTAGGAAAAAATGATGGGGGGGGGGGGGGAAGGGGGGGGATGTGTCTGAGCTTTTATTAAAATCCCTATAGATCATTTTCAATGCATGTTTTGAAGGGGTTATTTTTATTGCGTCTGAAATTTGCTATTACATTTTAAGACAATTTTGTTATTATGTTCCATAATGACACCTGTTGCAGCACAGTGAGACAAGATCAGACAAATCATTAATATTTCTTGGATTCTAATCTGAAACAGAAATTTCAACAATGCTTCATTGGTTTGAATGTTTCAATTCTACAACACTTAGGCAACTTCATACTAAAATAATCTGCATATACATGTACAGTCCTCTATAATGAAAAATTTGAAACTAAACTAAACTAAAATCTATACATCTATGTAAAGTGATGCTTTGTAAAACAAGAATTATAGAAAATAGAATAATATTTCATATAATGACTCTGCAATTAAGAGCAGGTATGTGAGGAAAATATGAGAGGAAGACAAATTGAATCTGTGGGTGTTTCTGTTTATATAGAAGAGGAATGGAGTTTACAAACTAGATTAATAAAATAAAAAAAAAAATATCACTGCCATCAGCACTGAGGAGAAATGCCAGAAATGCCAGCTTCATCATTTACTGCAGCTGTGCACCTGCAAATGCCACCTGGATTGTCTGTCACTGCAGCAGTTTTAGAAAGGTCTGAATATTCAACCAGTGAGTATTCTCATGTTTTATCTACTAAATATTCTAATTACTTTTGCTGCTAATAAATGGCAGAGGAAAAAAATGCCTCTAGGATTTGGCTCTGTGATCAGTAGGGGTTGCAGTGGTTAAGAGTAACTTCATCTACTGTGCCAAAAGATGCATCAGTATACTGCATCAAGCAATCAAATAGGGATTAAAGGAAAAGTCACATTGGCTTTAATTTTCGTAGTTTGCTTGGCATACATTGCAGAAAACAATTAATTCAGGCTGTTTCTAACAAAGAATAAACTCAGAAATTTTAATGTTCAGCAGTCCAGCTGAAATGTGAAATGCAAGCTCCTTAAAATTTCTTTAAATTTCCTGATATCATAAAAGGTTATAATAACACATCAATGATTTTCCCACGGAATAGCTGTTATTATAACTTAATACCATGTAGCTTTCAGAAAAAAAAAAAAAAAAAAAAAAAAGAAAGTTGTTGAACAGTAGAAAAGAATTGAAAGAATTGGAGAAAGTAATAACTGTTTATATAATCTGATCATGCTGTTTGTGACAGCCAGTAACCAAGTGGGTGATTCCAGACTATCTGGATTAAAAGAACTGAATGAAAATTCAAAAGGGAAGACCAAAAAAATCATAGGACTGTGAATACATTTACACCATTTACACAGACAGTCTTCACATTTCTGAGACCTTGCTTTGTAAATCTCTGTAGTTCAATTCCTTGGCCATTCAACCCATAAGCTCTGATAAATTTCTAAGGATGAGGTGAGCACTGCTTTTATCCACTGGGTCTCTTTTATGCTTCATGGTCATTCTTCTTGCAAGTAATCACAGACTTGGAAGCAGTAATAAACAGCCTACAGACTGTCTTTTAAGACAGCTCCAGAAATAAGACTAAGACTCAGTCTATGCGTAAGGAATTAAAATAACAGCCTGAGGTTATCATGATGACAGCAAAAAATGCAGGAGGATTCACTTTTATGAAGGACCTTGAAGACATGAAGAATAAGATTGCATGTGATACAGAGGGAAATGAATAACAGAACTGAGGAATTCAGTGGATAATACCATGTCATAGAATCATAGAATTATTAAGGTTGGAAAAGACCTCCAAGATCACTTGGTCCAACCATCCCCCTAACACCAATATCACCCACGTATGTCTTATATGATAAGATCATGTCAGCAATTATATTTTTGTGGTCTCTGATCTGTGGTTTCTGTGGTCACTGAGTGTTAACTCAGTGTCATAGGGAAACCACAGGATATGCAGCACCACTAACTGTTAACAAAAGGAGACTAGAGCACAGATTAACCTGTTTTGAGAGAACACAAAATGTATTTTACATGTAAATAAACAGGGTAATAGCCAAACACTTGGTACAGTGAAAGGAGGCTGGTTTGTAAAGTAAGGTAGCAATATTTAGGTTATTCCTTAGGTTATGTTTCAGACCTACTGAAGTTTGTTAGAAAGATCAGAATTTTAAAATATTATGGAAGAAGTAACAAGATTTATACACTATATAGACTGGCTGAACAGGAAAAGAAAAGGAAGTAGAGGGCTTTGATATTGTTGGGCCCAGATCAAATAAAGTATATATTATTAAGCATACCAGGTTGTCTCTGAAGAGACTTATGAACTTTTTTTCACCAAAATTTAACAGAAGGTTTTGAGTAAGGCTGAACAGGGAAGTTCTTCTATGTGAATCTTTCCCTGGAGCAAGTCTGACATACAAATACAGCTAAGAAACCAAAATAGTTTCACATAATCACGTTATTTTTATTGAATAAGGTATGTTACTACTTCACATGGAACCCTCTGCAGATTTTAAAATAAGCTTTCACAAGAGTATTTTGTACTGTGTGTGCCTTAATAGTTTCTGCATATTGTCATCTAGTCATTTGTACAACTAGCTGATTTCTTTCCAATGTGTCATATGTAAAAACAAATTACACTTTGTCAGAACTTGTAATTGTTCTTTCCAACGTAGTAGAAAACAACAAAACTTGATAAAACCAATAAGAACATTGCTAAAATGTCTTTAAAGACAGCATACCCACTGCACCCACAAGAGGCAGCATAAAGTGATATTGCCTTCCCAGTTATCCACGTGACAAAGAAATTTATTTTAGAAGACACAATATCTCTTCTCATGGGTACTTAGACAGCTCCCTGTTCTCCTTTATTTTTGTCAAGAAGTATCTCCACAAAACCCTTTGCGCTCCTGCTATTTATGGAACTGGTATAAACTAAAAAAAAATTTCTTCATTCCTTGCTGACATAAAGAGATATGACCCAAAAGCTAGTAAAAAAACTCAGTCTAGAGCTGATTGGCTATTCAACATTATTATTATTATTATTATTATTCAGGTAAAAATCTTGTTCTTTACACAATGTGGATATTCTTTTTTTTTCAGCTTTTCTATTTTCCAGAATAAATACATAAATAAATAGTCATTATCAGGCATATATATATATCTATATATTGTGGTTTGAAGAAACAATCTTGAATGGTTATGAACTAGAACATTCCCTCAAATGCACACAGTTCCAAAGAAAAGAATATTGAAAGATTTACTGTCTGTATAGTTTAAGATTTTCTGTCGTGTGTGCATAAAAGGCCATAACAAACATTATCCATCTTAACTGTGTGCAGGTGTGTTGGGTCTGTCTGGGATGGAGTCACCTTTCCCTGCAGCAGCCCACACAGTGCTGTGCTCTGCACTCATAGCTGGAACAGCACCGGTATCACTCCAGTGTTGTGTCTATTGCTGCATAGTGCTGGCACAACATCAGAACTCCTTCCAGGCCCCCAGGAGGGGGCCAGCAGGCTGGGGGTGGGCAATTGATGGGGAGGGGACATCACCAGGGCAGCTGACCTAAACCAACCAAAGGGATATTCCATAACACCTGATGTCACACTCAGCAATAAAAGGGGGGCTCTTGTGGGGGAGGGTCTCTCCTGAACAACCGGTACGCGTTTTGAGGCCCTGCTTCCCGGGACGTGGCCGAACATCGCTTGTTGATGGGAAGTAGAGAATAACTTTTTTTTTTCTTTCTCTCTGTGCTTCCGTGCGGCCTTGTTGTTTCTTTTGTTTCTCTTTCTCCCCATTCCCCTTTCCTTAATTAAATAATTCTCATCTCAAACCTCGAGCTCTTTGTGTTGTCTTTTCTCCCCCTTCCTCTTTGAGGAGGGGAGGAGTGAGAGAGCGGTTGTGGTGGAGCTCGGCTGCCCACTCGAGTAAAACCATCACAGCAGGTAATTGTATATTCTTGGTCCTGAGGCCTTGCAAACTCAGTGCAAAGCCTGTGCCGTTACGAGCAATGATAATATGATATCACTGAGCTATAGTGTTACAACTCTGACTGACAGAAATGAGATGTCATTATCCCACAGAAACACATCCTTGCTAAAGGGCCTGGAAGCAGCCAAATTTGGTTTTTGTCTATTTTGTTTTTGTTTTTGTTTGTTTGTTTGTTTTCTTAACATTCTTAAACTGATCCCGAGATTCCTATGAGTAAATCCAGCAAAACCTCAGTCCCTAATGTTTAATGTGAAATATAAAGGGTTGCAAATATAAAGCTATAAATGCTTACTTTAGTAATATCATAGTCACTTTTTGTGCTCTTTACCTATAATACTGAAGTTGAATGGCACTTCTCTGACAAAATTTAATAATTAGTTTGTTTTATTGTTTGGACTCTAATTTAAATGACAATACTCCTTTCCTTACGAAAAGAGTAGCTGGATTAAATCTGTGTAATTGGCAATGTGTGCAACGAGGGCATAAAGGTAAATAAATGAATGTCTCTCTCCTGTTTCTTCTCACATATACAGTCACAAAGAAGTCTTTTCTTTCTCCACTCCATATATATAGCAAAGAGAGTAAACATTAGGAAAAATATCTATACCATGAGTGTCTTCAAACACTGGAACAGGCTTCCTAGCAAGGTAGTTGATGCCCCAAGCCTGTCAGTGTTCAAGAGATATTTAAATAATGCCCTTAGTAATACACTTTATCATATGATTAGCCCCGAAGTGGTCATGCAGTAGGACTTGATGATCTCTGTTCCCTTCCAGATGAGCTATTCTATCTTCTAAACATTTAATTTGGACTTTAAATACATTTCTATGAATTGTGATATGTGTTAATTCAGTATTGTCTTATCTGCCAGACTTGTTCCACTTTATGATTTCTCTTATTCCTTGGCAAAGCCAAGAAGTTATGAGCAACTTAGTTTGAGAGTGAGTACTAGTGCAATAAAATTTTCTGCTTAATGTCTATGTACATAAATAGTGCAATTACCTAATAATCAAACACTATAAAATCAGGAATTTCATTGTAAAATCTGAAATAACTCAAAATGTGTTAAGAAACTGATTTTTTTAAGCCCCATAATTAAGACAAATCATTTTAAAAATGACATCATGTAATGACAATATATTTAAAGAAGTTTTCTTGTTTTTAATCCCAGTGAAGATTAAAATAAAATTTTAAATCATGTTTGTTACTCCTTTTTCAAATTCTTTCATTGCTTACTTTACTAAGAGGCAGAATTTAATGAAGAAAAAGAAGTTTGCTGTTATAATGTTATACTGTTATACTATTACACAGAGACCCTGAGAATTAGTAAAGGCTCACAGAGAAGTGCTGCCCTCTGAAAATGAGTTCAATGCTTGCCAATCACTTGAATGCATCCACCAAAATGGTTGAAGAATGTGTAAAATATGTGAGATTAAATACATGCACCAGCACATATATTCAGATGCAATCAGTCATTTTGAAGCCTTTCTGCCAGTTACCTATTTACAATTCTGTCTATAGTTATGATAAAACATAGATGTCATTATAGTTCTGGTCAGAAAATGTTGATTTGGCCTACATTGAATGTTGGTCCTCCTGAATATTCATTCAAATGACATGTCTGAAGTTATAGCTGCTTTTCTACCATTAAAATATGGGAGCAAGATGATAGTCTTCCAACCTGAGACACATTGTCTATTTGTCAAACACACCCTGAGGCTCTGAGACTGTGCATCAGTCACAGCTATTGTGCAAATGGGTGGATCTGACTGATCATGACTGAGTAAAGTACCAGCATAACTGAGTAAGATTGAAGATGACTACATGGGTATGCTTGAATTGGCGTTAGTATTAATGAACAGGACAGCACATATCTTGACATGAGTAAGTGGTCACAACCTGGGAGCGTGGAAGTGAATATTAGCTGACATCACTTAGTGTAAATCTGCATGAGTGTATGTATGACATATGAGTGATTACTTCAAGTCAGTATTGGTGGATGGAAGTAGCAGAGTGTCACTTTATATAAATGAGTATCCCTAACAAGGGGCAATTTAGTTTCTGCCTAAAGATTTCTGGTTTGTAGAAAGTAACCTACCATCTACTAGTGACTCTCTTCAGGCAGTTCACCACTTCCATCAGAGTGTGGTACTTCTTAATATTACTGACACTGCAGATACACATCACTCTGATTAAAGTTATCTCCGAGAATTTTGTCTGAAAGAGATATTATATTTAATCTTAGATGGAACCTAAGACTTTATTATAACATTTTTTTTTCTCAGTTTTTCTACTAGACAATATCTTCCTGATTGATAGGATACTGTCTCTCTTTAATGTTTCCTGTCAAAGGAGACTTCTGAAATTATGTAGGTATACATATTTTTATGTTTCTGTATATATGCATTTGCATATATGTTTGTAATTCTTTAACTGGACAGTCTTTTGTGGCAGCTCTGGGATCCAAAATATGTGGTATGAGCATGGGACAGGAATTCATGGTCATGCTTTTCTCCTTCCTGCCCTAATAGAGCAGTTTCCTTCTGTGGAAAACTCCCAGTACCTAGAGAGAGCTGGTAAGAGCTGTTAGCTTTGGATGATCCTAGATGATCCTGTTCTGGGTGGGGTTTATGAGGTCTGGCTCTCTGGAATGTCCATTTTGCTCCCAGCAGAAGATATCTACCACTCCCTGAGACAGCCCACAATTAACAGTCTTTCATTCTGTGATGGTACTGCCCCATGTAAGCTGTTAAGAACCCCTTCTTTGTTAACAAACAAGAAATCCCAGGAGTTGGACTCAATGATCCTTTTGGGTCCCTTCCAACTCAGGATTCTCTATTATTCTATTATTCAAAATTTCTTTAAATTACAATCTTCCAGATATTGGGGGACCCTTTTGTCAGAAGAATACCTGAGGATATATCACCCATGTGATTAAATTAATAGTTGCTAAATTAATAAAGGACTGACTAAAGATATTATTTTTTTATTCACAGTAGTTGTATCAACAACTGATACAACACAGTGTTGTATCAACAACCATCTTTAAGGAAACCTATAACAAAATATGTATGCTTGTACATTCATGCTTCTGTATTTTATTTTGTATCAAACTAAACTCTGAGATTATGGATAGCGTGATCTCTGTGTGTTTCTCACTGTGAATTTGGACCTTTGTCTGTGTGTTTACTACCCTCAGCCTTTGAGATCCCAAGTGTATAGGCACTGTTTAAACTAATTTCCCCAGATCAGCTTCTTTTTTTTTTTTTTTGCACTTTCTCTGGGTGTACATGTGGCTTTTAGTCATATGCAAAAGTCCTACTTGTAACACCAGGATGAAGATAATACAAAAACCACTGCTGCTTCCTCCTTTTATCCTAATGTGAAATGCATTCTGACTGGGTAAAATAATTTTTTAATAAAAATAAATAATAAATAATAATAATAAATAATAACAAATAATAAAAATATTCTTCCCCTTTTATTTCACCTGTAAAATGTTACAATTTACATATTGCAAGATATGCACATTGTTTGCATGTGAGCAAACATTTCATCACACATGAGAATAATTCAATGACTTTCTGACTGATTAGCCCAATTAATTGAGACATCTACATTAATGAGTGCCATACAGAATAAAAATAGAAGTTGGAGATGTTGGATTGTATTCCTAAACCTGCAGATTCAGCATTGCTCGTAAGCTTTTCTTTCACATCTTTGCTTATTTTGTATAACAGAGTCTTTTAGTGAGGAACATGTTTTATTTTATTTATTTATTTATTTACAACTACTTTTTATTACTATTCTTGCCATAACTTGGATATTTATGGAAATGAGATTTGCTGAAAGTGTTTTTCCCTTTAAAAAAAAGACACATTCTGATTTAAAAAAAAAAATAATAATAAAAAAATGAAAATGTTTTAGTTACAATATTACAGCATTCTCTCCTCTATATTCCAACCAGACACTAAATAGATTTTTCTGTTCTGAATGCTTTCAGTAAAATGAAAAAAATTTAAGCTAGTCTTTTGGACTTTGAGTGATTTGAAAAAAAAAGTATTTAAAAATACATAAAGCTCTTACAAAAGTTATTAATAGATTTACTTCCTTAAGTATATATATATGCAGTAAGAAAGGTCAGCATATTTTGGATGTATGTAACACATGAATTGAAATTTTAAGTTGGTATAACATCAACTTCATAAATACTTTCTTTCTGAGCCTCTTGTTCAAAACAAAAAGACTGAAAACTATGGTAAGCTGTATCTCAACAGAGGAAGCCACACAGGAACTGGGCCAATACTCTCTCCTGATACAATCTACATCATGAAGAGGAATCTGCAGACTAGCATAAGACATCATGCAACTCCCTTTGCCTCATTTTGCATTTACCAAGACATTATATGCTCTGCATAGGGAAAGTAAGGAGATTTATTTTTTTATTTCTTTTTAAACTCCTGCAAGGGAATGGGCATCATACTGAAAGGAAAGGAAGAGTTATGCATTGTATTTATGTGACTTTCTAACTTATGGGATGTACCCACTTATTTAAAGGTAATTTTCATAAGCCATTTTAATAATTGACCTTATAAGTAAGGCTCCATTGTAAATTATGAACACCATCATGCAGGAAGATGAGAGATTTTATGGATTGGTCATGACAAAAGTGGCAAATTTCACAGTTTGTCATGGATTAATGGAGATGATTAGAAAAATATAAAGTCTTATTGTAAAATGTAAAAGCATATTGATAAAATAAATGATTCTAGAATTATTCAAGTTATCATTTTTAAACAAATATAAATCATAAAAGTATGTGTCAGGCTGTCAATTGAATTTTGAAAGATTATCCTAAACTGGGAAAAGACACTGAAAATAAAGCAACACATGATGATTGTGAGGGAGATTTGCCAGAAAGAAAACCAAAAATAACATGTAAGGTTGGCACCACTTCAGATCAAATGCAATATGCTTGGAGTAGACATTTAAATTTGTGCGGAAGTGTTCAGCATGTTGACTGTTATGAGCTCTGCAGAATAATGTAAACACAGAGGAACAGTGCAAAGACCTTTTAAAGCCGGTATAAATGCAAGATATTGTTGTGGAATATAATAGAAACTATTATTAAGGTAACAAAGCTGGAATTAAAGTAGTCTTTCAAAGTGCAAAGTCTGATCCCGTCACCTGCAACTGGTCAATTCAGTCTGTGATCTTTCTTGGTTAATCTGAACAGGACTGGACCTTATTGCCCTCTTTGATGGAAAACTAAGAAACCAGAATATTTTAAACTGTCTGCTGGGTTTTGGATACCTTGGCTTTTGAGTGGTCTTTCTGAATGTGACAGCTTTAAGGTCAGAAATACAGGAAGTGATGCACTACAGGTTATATGAAAACCTAGCAGTAGGGGAGAGTTGGAAAGTAATTACATGCTTTTTGAGGCTTTATGTTTGAGCTAGTATTTCATTTGCTCTTTTATTCACTTTGCTCTCAGTGAGATAACTGGTGGGTGAGATACTATGGGAGGCATCTCTAAGGGAGTTCAGGGGAATATACAGATCTTTAAAGACCTCCAAGAGCACAAACAGAAGATGGTGATGCCAAAGAAAACAAGTAGCTGTAACAGCAGAACAGTCTGGCTAATTACAGAGCTCTAATGGAGAAAGGCAGTCTACAGAAGGTGGAAGCAGGAATGATCTATGCACTGGAGCCTGATCTTCATTAGTAGTAAATGGCTGAACAATGTTGGCGCCTGGCTGAATGGTGCAAGTGATTTAATCTGAGGTGTTCAATGCCTCCTTCAGTCCTTCACAAACAAAATTTCCCAGGCCTCTGCCTAGTGAAATGTTTCAAGGACAAGAACTACCAGCAGTGGATCTGAATTCAATGGGATTACTTGAGTGAACATGACCCACATAAGCCCATGGGATCTGATGTATTTGAGGGTGCTGAAAACTTGCTACTGTCACAATCACATTAAGGCCACTCTCCATCATCTTGAAAGGCTGTGGTTGTTGGGAAGGTGCCTTAATACTGAAGGAAGACAAATTTTGTTACCATGTTTAAAAAAGTCCAAAGGATAACCTGGGAAACTCCAAGCTGATCAGTTTTACTTTGGCACTTTGGGAAATCATGAACTAAGCCTTCTTGGAGCACATTTCTGGGCACATGAGGGAGCAGAAGGTGACTCGGAAGAGCAAGCATAGTTTTACCAAGGGTAAAACATGTCTGGCCAACCTGAATGTCAACTATGATGAAATCATGGAGAGCAAAGGATTTCATTTACCTTGACTTTAGCAAGGCTTTTGACATCATCACTCACAGTAGTCTTGTACAGGTTGACAAATAGATGGGATAAAAAAGGGGTTTAATATTCATTCTTAGAGGGTAGAGGATGGGATTTTCACTACCTGTATGCCTATGACAAATTAAGTTTGGTTCTATCCTGGGGCATGTTCAACATCTTTATCAATGACCTGGAGGATGCGATGGGGTACCCTCACACCAGGTTTGCAAATGACACTTATGAATTGGGAGGATCAGTCAATAAGCTCAAGGGCAGAACTGCCATGCACAGGGACCTAGATAGGCTGGAGGAATAACAACAAGGAGTTGGTGAAGCTCAGCAATAACAAATGCAAGCCTGTACTGGAAAAGGAAGAACCCCAACAGTGATACAGGCTAGGGACTCATTGTCTGAAAAGAACCTGTAATTCTTTGTACACAGTAAACTAAGCAGGAGCAAGGAGTGAGCCCTGGCAGCAAATATGAGTATGAGCTGTAAGGATGGAAACCACCACTAGCTTGAGGGGAGTGATTAAACCCCATCTACTCAACACCATTAGACAACATTCAAACAATGCATCCACTTTTGCTCCTCCTCTGTACAAGAAGGAGATTAATATACTAGAGTGAGATCAGTGGAGAACCAAGGAGGTGGTTGGGGCCTGGAACATTTGCCCTGTGAGGAGAAGCTGAAGGAGCTGTGTGTCTTCAGCCTGAAGAAGAGATTGACTAGGGGATCTTAGCAGCCTGTCAGGGTCTAAGAGAATGTTACTGATGAAGTGGAGTCAACCTCTTCACAACAGTGCAGGTGAGAGAAAAAGAAGCAGTGGAATTTGACTGGAACAAGTAAGATCAATACTGAACATGAGAAAGAAAAAGAAATCCATTGAGAAACAGGCTGGTAGTGGAGCAGGTTGCTCAGAGAGGTGAGAGGTAATGCAGCCTTGGATGTTTTCAAGATCCAACTGGATAAATCTCTGAACAACCTGATGTCAAGGCTGATCCAGCTTGGAGCAGGTGGCAAGACTAAAGAGGCTGCTTCCAGGCTGAACTCAAACATAGCTGGGACACTACCTATGAGAAGTACCTGAGGTACTTCTGTACTTAGCAGCCACTTGAAATGCTGTAATTATAGACCTCGCCACTCATTTGTGACCTTTTGACATTATTTACTTAATGAAAAGGGATTCAGAATTGCAATGTATCTGAAATTAAAAGCAATCACAGCTCAGCCAGAAGAGGGACTGCAAGGAAATACCAGAATTTCAGTAACAATTGAACATCTGTTGATGGAGAAAAGCAAGGCCAGGATGAATGGGCTTGCTCCAAATGGATCCAAAGTTGAATTTGTAAAGTATTTTTCAGAAGTATACTGTGTTGACTAGAGAGAAAGTGTAGAGAAGGATTGCCTCTTTGTAATTCTCTTTCCAAGATAAAATACATCTTTGAAGTTTATAAATCTTTTGCTTGTAAATTTTACATCTGTAACACTTCCCAGAAAGGACTTTATCTTAGCTAACGAACTCTACAATGGTTGTAGAACAAGACTAATGTAGCACCTCCTGAAGAAAACTTTTTCAGATGGTGACATAATGGTATACAGCTAGAGTGCTTTTTCAAGAGGCAGTCAAAATAAATTGAGAATGCAATAGGCAATCCACTATAACATACTTGTTGGAATATGTTTTAGACAACGAACAGTTTGTAACTACAAATATAATATTTATTAGCTTTACATGCTTCATAAACATGATAAAATGCTTCTGCTAATGCTTTCAAGCTATAATATAGGACCTACACACAGTGTTCTCTAGTAAACTGGATTAATTTCTGTTGCAAGGTCCCTTAATTCAATAGTAGTACCATGTAGTGGCTTGAAAATTATTTTGCAAATTCATTTGAAGTAGAAAATAATTCATGTAATCAGCAATGTGCACTTTATTTTTACAATAATGTGAGTTGCTTCTTCTTTCTTTACCTTTCCAGAATTGCCAAATTGAAAATTTTGAGATTGAAGCTGCCAAGATTGACACTTGGGTTGGGAGGCTGGTTAGCCTTTTTCTTACAAGGACATCTAAACAATCTGAAACATGAAGATCTGCCTGTAAAGATCTCTTTGCAGGAATCTAGGGAAGCATGTGAGGTTTTTATTTTGCTAAACTGGTCAGCATTAACCTATCTGCACTTAAAAGCAAAATCTCAGCATTAAACTTCCGAGATAGCGTCTCACAGATATCAGCACCAATATGCTCACATGACCACAATTATGTCAACACAATTTCATAAGATACCACTTCTCTGAGACATAGTAATGACATTAATTCTCCTAGCTTGTTGCAGGTACAAAATAAAATTTAATTGTTTGAAATGTGGCAGCATGTTCTAATGCACGTTATTTACTGACTGTTAACACTGCTTTTGCTGTAAAGGGAGAACAAACGCAAAGGTAGGTTTAAGAGTAAGAACCTAGAAATAACCAACCTAGGTAAAGTGAGTAATGCAGAATAGTATCTACAGTGAACTAAAATGTCTCAATTGCCCAACAATATCTTGTTATGTTGCTATGACATAACTACTTGCTATTCTGCAAAAATAGACAGCTAGTTTGTATTTTCTAGAGCTGTGATTTATCTCAGGAAGACATTATTTCATCAATTTATCTTTTTTTGCTTGTTTGTTTGTTTGTTTGTTTTTCATAATACTCAGAAGAATACGTGGATGTGTATACATGCATACATACATATACATATAGCTAAAAAAGATGTGAGATTAGATTTAGGCTCACACTCCCACAACAAGAAATAGATTACATAGTATTTTCCAGAGTGGCATCTGTGTTATAAATAACTATAGCATTTAAATCCACTTGTGAGGAAAAGGACTAATAGGCCTCAGACCCCAAAGTAACTTTGAAGAGTGAAATCATAAAAGTAATGAACCTAGTTTTAGTGAAGAACACAGACTGCTATCTCTCCTTCAAAATGAAATTACTGTCACCAAAATCTATTCATTGTGCCATTTTCAATTCTCATTATGATTATTCTCAATAGAATTAGGTACTAAAATTCCAACTCTTCATATGTTTTATAAATCATAGTAGTAGACTTGAATATTTTGACCTTTTTAATATTCCTTGGTTTGATTGGTTATGTTACATATCTGCTCCATGCATTATATTATTTTACTACCTCTCTAACCTATAGGGAAGTAGATGAAGTGGATAGCCAATGCAGATGTAGGATATTGTAAAGGTCAAAGTACTAACATTATTGCTAAATATTTCACCGCATACTTTAAGTATTAAAGATCTGACTGCAGTTCCGTATAACTAATGTTGAGCAGAAAATAGCATGAATTTTATTCGGTATCTTAAGCTGTCAGAAATTAAAGTAACTATGCAACATACTTACTATATTACTGAGCACTAGAACATATTATCTCAGAATTATGCATTTTAGTCAATATTTTGAGTAGGATAAAATATTATCCTTACACCTTAGATCCTTTCCTCGAACATAGATGTTTCATGAGTCTGTGTTCATAGTTCAAAGTTTCTGCAAATGCATAGGAACACTGGGGAAATAATCACTTAGGAGCTGAGTCAAATAATTATCTTGCATTTGGCTGGAGTGCTGCCAAATTATTACAATTTTGAATTTTATAAAAAAATTAAAATGTTTATAACCTATGTAATCTGAGTCCTTGAATTAAGCATGTTGATCTGTATTTGACTTATATAGGACAATCTCCATGTTAATGTAACTAAAGTTTTGGCTACATTACATTTCAGTTGAAGTTTTTCATTGCCAGTGATGAAGCTGGAATTTTCATTTTTGTAGCCTTAAATTCAGGTATATCTGGAGATACTGTAAAATTTTGGTGCTCTGCTTCTTCATCCACCAATACAATCTTGCTAACTTCAGCAACTGAGTATAACTTAAAAAAAAATCCATAACATTAGAATTCAGATAAACATCCCAATAAAACAAAAAGTGAGGGGACCATGCAACTTGCTTAACATTACTGTGTTCTGAATTCATATTAAAGGATGATTAAAGTGAATCAACTTGCAGTTGGTTTGGTGTTTTTAATGGGTATGGGTGCCAGTTTGTGACTCTCCACAAGCCACACAACAAATATCAAGATAGATCACTCAAGTCATTAAAGCAAAAGTGAGTTAAATGTAAAATAAAGTGTAGTTAAATAAATAACTGGAATAAATTGCCTTCTAATAAGAATCCTGTGTGAAAGGGATTTCTCAGCACAGAAACAGAGGCTTTGTATCTGCAGATGTTATTAAGGTTATCAAATAATTCCTGAAAATTTCAAGGGAGACCTTTGTAGGTGAGGCCTTTGAAAGAGATTCCAGGATCCTTTATATTCCTTAATGTGTTTGTGTCTCTGCCAGTTACCCACAGGACTTCAGGACAGTCAGGACCACATGATGCCATCCGTCTTCCCATGTATGCAGTGAGGTAATTTTCAGCAGTGAGGACAAAAGTGTGAGCATGCTTACTCAGCTAGAGTGCTTGGTCCCAGTGCTGTAACAAAGCAAGTGAGTGGACATTGCCATCACCAAGGTCAGGGCCAGGGCAATTCTGTTTCTACACGTGTTCGTCTCTGTGGTATACACACAAAATGAGGCAGAAGAAGTGCTCCTCAGCACACCTGTCTGGCAATCTGTTGTTTGAAATTTGTATCATCCTGCTATCTCCCTACATCTCCCTACGTACAGTTAGAAGACAGACTGAATTGTTACAGGATGTCTCAAGTTTAGGTACCAGCAGCCAAGAGCATGTGTTTGTGTGCTTTTTTTACATTAAACTCTATGTACCTGAGTAGTGAAAATATATATATATATATATATATATATATATATATATATAT
>NC_048894.1:27631347-27644900 GCF_011077185.1 Oxyura jamaicensis
ATATATATATATATATATATATATGTCAGTCAGGACAGCATCTCTCTGAATGTAACACCTTTGCTATTTCACTTTCATACATTTTTAGGTGCTATATATTTAAGCATAACTTTATAATTAAGTAAATTGTGATAATAAACCTTGATTGCCAGGTTGCAGTGCCCTTTTGATTCCCTGCATGATATTCTAGTCTAAAAAGCATTAATAGAGATGTTCCAATGTTGAAAAGAAAAGTGAGGGAAATCAGCATCTAAAACTTAGTAAAGTCCTAGGTAGTAAAAGGCCTTTGTTCTGAAGATTGTTCTCCCACAGAGAAACAGAATTTTCTTTTAGCCTTTACAGTCAATTCTTAAGCTGTTGAAATATCATAATCAAAGCTCTTTGCCACCTTGTGTTGAATCTACTGTACTTGAACTCTTTCTATTTAGTGAGAAACAGGGTTTCTACCCTAAATAATATGATGAAAGCATTCAAAATGTCAAATGAACATTCACCACTTAAAAATATCTTCACTTTTTACTATTATAATGGTAGAGAGAACTGCCTGTAGGTGACTAGAATGATTAAAAAGGAATGGAGGAAATACAATAGTTTCTCCAAAGAGACTGTGAGAGTTCATCACACTATCAGGTGTCACTGTTGCTTTTATCTCCAATTTCCTAACCAGGATGGTGCAGCACTTTGTTCAGGATGGGTTTGCACAGTCAGGAAAACTACAGTTTTGTTCAGACTCCTTTGTCAGTAGTTTTTAGATTCTACTTGTCATCCTCTCTATTCTGTTCTATGTGAAGGTAATGTTAGCTTACAAATAGCTATTCGCCAAAGAAAATGTGCTATTACCTTACCAGTCTGTGCACACGTAAGTCCATGGTTTAAACAGAAATTTTAGGAAATGATACATTTGAAAATGAATAATCTGAAAGTTAAATGAATCATTTTGAATATATCTTCAGTTTTGCTGACATTACAAGGAATGGAATTGTTTGCTGGAACTAACTAAAGAAAAGCAATAAATTAGTGTTTTTATAGTGAGTACAACTGTAAATAGATAGGTTTTGAAACAGTATCTTTTTACACTCTGGTACATTTCCCTTCAGTAGGACATAATGTTATATTTGTATTTAATGCTTTTCCTAGCCTTACAAAGTCGTTAAGGATCTAGCATTTCATAATGCTTCATCCATATACTTCTCTCTTGACATAAACAGACTTACAAAGATGAGAGATGTGACTAGTCAGAGTAGATGTTAAGTGGAATATTACTTAATTTCTAATAGAAACATCACTGTCTTCTAAATAATGTTGAATCACCTCATATAGCCCAATCAACAAACCTAGCAGGAAAATAAATAAATAAATGCATAAATATGTACTGGTAGGTGGCCTACGTCTATTGGTAAATATGTCCATGATCAGATGGGTTTGGAATGTTCTGGGTATGCAAGAGAAAGCCAGTACTAAAAGAAAATGAAGAAAAGGGACTGTCTGTTTCCTCCAATTCAAAGCACTGAATTTCTTACATGTTCCTCTAAAGTTCTCCATCAAGACAGTAAGGAATAAGAGCCTGAAATGGATTTAAAGTGGTGTACAAGGGAGAAGGAAGACCAGAAATGGAAGAGAAAGCAGAGAAAATAAAGGTGTTGGGGAAGAGAATTGGACTGGGGAAGGTTTGTCCCATGGGTTTTTAAGCAGTGTTCTGGTTACTTTGCCTACAGTCATCTTGTCTAAAGAAAAAAAGCTAAGGAGAATCTTAGCTGGGTAGAGATAGGTATGCAATTTCACTGATGAACTGTTAGCAGAACTGCCTGTGTTGCACCAAACTGTACCACCATCCAACTTCTGACAGTGTGGGGGTTTTCTTCATAAGGGTTATGTGAGGGGTTCACATGTTCACACAGGTCTTCATGCTGCCAGGAGGGTCTGTAAAATCTGAAATATCCATTGCCACTGTTCAAAATGCCCCTGGCCAAGGAAAGGTGTTGAGTGCCTGTGCACCCTAAAGAAACCACTTTGCCTGAACAGACATAGCACCAATCACTCTTCTCCCAGTGTAACAGGCAGCAGGTAGGAAATACCCTTCCCCAGTGCCATTGATGGGGTCTACCTCAGCTGAGTCCTTAAGACAGTTCTCTTTTAGATGAAATGAGTATTCTGTTTCAGCTTGATAGTAGGAGAATCCTGACCCTCCTAACCTCCAGTATCATTCTGCTTCCTGTCCTTTCCTAATGCTCATGGTTCTGTGTTTCAGCTAAGCAAGGTGTTAGAGAAAACACCTTGTTTTTGACTAGTTTTGGCAAAAGATAAAATGCTGTTTTTTAATGGAAACAAAACAAAACAAAACAAAACAAAAAAAAACAACAGAAAAACAAACAAAGAAAACTCAATGTTAAACTATACTGCCTGTAATATTACAATAGCTACTTTACCTGTGCTACTTCCAAAAAGCTGCAATTGGTCATTGCAACAGCAGGTGAAATTTCATATCTAAATAAATGAGGCCACTTACAATAATGTAAGGAACTCAAACTGAATCAATTAAAAGTATAAGAAGATTGGTCTTGAAGAATGCCACATTTTAGCCAACCTGAAAAGTTTTCAAAATTCAGTTAATACCTAATGCAGAATAATAAAAGGAAGATTCATGGTATAGGTCACCAATCACTCACTTCAGCTACTGAATAATGATACAATTTTATGAGTTTGAAAATTCCCATGAAAACCACAAAGTGTACACTTAGTATATATTATTTGATGAACAGTATAAAAACTAGTCAAAATAATGGGGATGGTGAGCAGAAACTACTGAAAACAGTAACCATACTCTTAAACATGAAATCATAATATTATGTGATGCCAGTTTCTCGAAGTTGTTGTCCTGAAATTTCAAAGTGGTAACGTGTGATTACTTTAATAATTATTTAGTAATTTAGTAAGTTCTTTAATGTTGTAGAAATGGGTAAAATACATCAAGCAGGACTACATTTGAAGTACAAGAAACTTTGTCTCAGCTACAGTATGTAATTAACAGATATTCTAAAGCCCACATAACTAGTGGATATTTAAACACAATGCAAACAACATTTTCTCTGAATAAATAAAATCATATAATTACATTTGATATGCAATAAAAAGTTAAAATTTTCATATTTTGTCTACATTTGAAAAAAAAATAAAATGGACTATCATTACGTTTATCTGTGAATGGACCATAACTACAAACTTAATAGAAATTTCCTCACCATGAAGGGCCAGGATTTAGGCTTGGAAACTATTTTTTACTTATCTAGCATTTTTTTTATTATTATTATTTTCATTCTTTCTATCTTTATTCTAAATTTTATCTGTACAATGTTTCATTTTCAGTTATATATTTACTTTGGTTAAGATTCTGTCAAGTTTGTACCATTAAGCAGTGTGTTATTTTGAGAACACTGTTTCCAAGGTATTTTTTAAGAAAAAAATGGTTCAGCAGAGGATTACCAGAATTTGAACATCTGTGTCACAGCTTTGTTTCCTCCAATAAACCTGGACATGCTGGATTTCTCTTCTATTTGGGATGATGAATGCATTAAACTCTATACTAGGATTTCACATGTAGCCTACCATAAGTTGAATATATTTTGGCTTGTGCGTTTTTATCACAGTTATATGCAATGGTTAGAAAGGTGGTGGTTAGTCCTGCTATTACTTTGGCTACTACTCTGACAAACAACAACAACAACAACAAAACCACACTTCAATCTAAAGCATACTGAACATGAGCAACGATAGTTATGATTCTCCCACAGTTCTGGTAATTGCTAAACTAGACCTATGTTTATATATTTAAATCTGAATAGAAATGAAATGCTGACAAGTATCATCCTTCTCAATTTTCTTGAGATGAATACGACAAAATAAGACACAGAAATTGTAACCAGTCATAGCCATCTAGTACACCTTAAGACTCAAGTTATATGAATTTATTTAAAAGTAAATGCAAAAGACGATACACGTCTTTCCATTTCTTGACAAGACAAAGTATTTACTAGACCCATTGAGCTGTCATCTCTGTAAATCCTTAGCTGTTTTACCCTGCAAATTATGTTTTCCTTCCTAAGACTGAACCACAGACATAAGAAACCACATTCATTAATTGTTGTGCACAGTGTAGAAAAAATATACAGTCTAATGTTCTTGCTTACATTGTGCTTTCTTTAACCTGTGTCCTCAGGTTGTTTGTTTCCATAATACTGAGGCAGTGATGGAAATCCCAATCTGATAACTTGTCTTATCTTCTCAAAAAGCATCTGCATTTCTACATTGGCAAGGCTGATAAACAGTTGTTTAGAAAACTTTGAGATCTGTTAAGCTATGGAACAGTTTCTAATCCTTATCTTTGAAAAGCATACAGTTATGGCATTTGCAGAGTTAAAAAGGCAAAGATGTCTCCTAAGCAAACCTGGGTGTGTGCATTCATATTATAAAGGAACTGATAAATGTCCATTTAGAAATGTAATTACATCTTAATAATTTGAAATAAATAATTAAAAAATCAACTCATCAGTAGGCATAAGTTTTGTGGGGTTTGCATTTCAAACTTCTTCCAAAGCTGGAAGTGTTTGCTTTATGTCAGAGTTGTGATACTTCAGAATTTAGTACTTCTATAAGAAGAGTAAAGTCTGGAAAGAAGGCAGGCTTTGCTCTGTTTTCTATAGCAAAACATTTCAGTTATCTGAGAGATCCAAATTCCCATTTTCTTTAATGATCTGCTTATCACCTATAGTACATAGTTTTTGTGGGTTTTATTTGTTTATTGTGTAGAACTGGACAGATTTGCATTTAATTTCTTAATCACTCAATTTTCATCCTGATAGGAGACTACTTTCTAAGCTATGTGGTCAGTTGCTGTTACTGATCAAAGCAATAGACACCAAAACAGATTTGCTTAAAGCTTATTACTATTATAATAGTGTAGTAGCAGTATTACACCCTTATTATTCCATTGTCCATTCATACATGTTAGGTCAATAAATGATCAGTCATATGTAGTGCCCATCTTGTTAAATCTGCTTGTCTCACCATTTCCTATGCCCTTTCACTTTCATCTCCTCTTGCTGCAGTGCAGAGCACTGGGTTTAAGGTGCCAGGTAGGATTAAAGGCATCCCAGGGAGAATTCAGCTTTGAAGTGGCAGAGAGTAAATGCTTCTTATCAGCTGTAAGTGCTCCCTGTGTCATTGGCTTTCATGGCTGTGGCATGTCATTTGTAAGGATCTCTTATTTCTGCATGTTGTAGTAGAAAGTAGTCTCTCAGCTTTTTAATGGTGCAACAGTTCACAGACAGAGGCTGCACTTGGTGGATGATGGAGCCTGATTAGCAGTAAATTAGCATCATACAATATTTCTGTAGATGTAGAATATGAACTTCAATATGATTTTAAAATATATTATTCAATTTTCCTGCTGATTATATTCTGCTATTGCAAACATGCTCTTTGATGGCTGTGTCTTTTTTTCACCTTACATGTTTCACCTGCTTTAGGGAGGATTGTACTCGCAAGACTGTGTAACTTATTGAATAACAAGTTCCAGATACAAACACTGTATTCAGATTCAGGAATACGTTCTGCTGGGCGTCCTCAATAAGGAACTTGATTGGCAGTACAAATATATGATCAATAGGTATCTGATTCATGAAAAAGCTGAATTTATCACCCTTCTTTGAGAGGTCTGTATTTCTTATAATTTTAGAGGCATGAGTGAATTCCAAATGCTAAAAATTTTAAATCCAAATTTTTAGTTAGCTTTGTTAGTTGTCCAAATTTAATAATATTTTATGTCCTTGTGGTGGTTTTACCGTGCTAGGCAGTTGAACACCACAACCGCTCTCTCACTCCCCCTCCTCAGATGAGGAGGGGAAGAAGTAAAGGAAAGAACAACTCATGGGTTGAGATAAGGATGATTTAATTAAAGAGAAATATATATATATATATATATAATTAAGGAAATATTATTATTAATTAAACAATTCAACTAAAGGGAAAAAAGGGAAAGGGGAAGAGGGAGGGGGAAGGGAATAACTAAACAAAACAAGTAAAGGCTATGTGGAAGTGCAGAGGAAAAGAAATTACTCTCTACTTCCCACAAATGAGCGATGCTTGACCACGTCCTTGAAGCAGGGCCTCAATGCACGTAGCCGGTGTTCAGGAGGAGGACAGATGTCTTCACAAAGAGAGCCCACCCCTCCCCTCTTCTTCCTTTTTCCACCTTTTATTGCTGAGTGTGATATCATATGGTATGGAATATCCCTTTGGTTGGTTTAGGTCATCTGCCCTGGTGAAGTTTCCTTCTCACTTTTTGCCCACCCCCTAGGAGGGTCAGAGAGAGTCCTGATGCTGTGCCAGCACTTCTCAGCAGCAGACACAACACCGGTGTGATACCACTACTGTTCTAGCTCCAAGTGCAGAGCACAGCACTGTATGGGCTGCTGCAGGGAAAGTTAACATCCCAGCCAGACCCAGTACAGTCCTTCATTATCAGGTGATTGAACAAGAAGTCTGTTGCTGTATAGGATATAGTCCAGCAGACATTCAGTTTTATTACTGGTTATTTACACAAATCAAAATCCTGGTCAGGGACCACGTTCAAGCATTCCACACACAAATATAATTTTCCAGGAGGGTTTCTGGCAATGAACTTGAACACTTGAATGTTTACAGTAAGTGAAGATGAAAGCTTTCAAAGTATGGCTGAATCATGGATGAGTTGAAAATGAAAGATTCTCTTATGAATTCTAGGGAATAAACAGGACACTCCAAACATTTATATGTGACAAATAAACTGTTTCTGTTTATCCTCAGCTCACTTCAGAGCTGAGGGTCAATCACTAATCTGATATTTCCAAGCACTACTCCTTTCTGGAAACAAAGAACCTGCATACACACAGATAAATTTAGTTCCGTGATTGGTAAATTTTGATGATTATAGACTGTTTCTACTCTCACTTAATGTGTTGCAAAGCAAACAGAAACTCTTTAAAGTGAGAAAGTGCCTGAAGTTTTCTTCAGTGACCAATGATTAAGTCCACTGACTTTTGAATATCTAAGATGAAATGCATTAAGAAAATGTTAAGCACAGAAAGTGCTAAGTAAAAATTCTAAGGCAATCAGGAGCTGTTATACTATGTTAAGAAAGACGATCAAGGTTTTTTTGTTGTTGTTTTATATATATATATATATATATAAACTTGTGCAATTGACTTATGTAGGTTTAAGACTACAAATGAAACAATATCTATTTCTCTGGTGATTCTGATTTTATTTATTGTTGTTTTCAGTTGCCAGTTTAAACATTCCTGTACTTATAGAATTTATGCTGAAAGAGTTCAGATGACAGAATTAGGAAATTTTTATGTGATCCAAGGTATTTTAGCTCTTCTTTTTTGCTTTAAAATATTAAGAGGATAGTCTGACATACTATAGTGTTTTAAATTATCCTTGTCTATATTACCTAAGTAGATATTCTAAATAATATGCAAATGTATTGCCTGGTCTTCCCACCTTTCACCCTCATCAATCTAAAACCCCAACCTTCATATAACTTTGAATTTCTTTCATATATCTATATTTTTTTTCCATTAGTGGCAGTTCTGGATGACTTCAGTTTTACAGGCTCTTAACTTTTCTAACTTGGCTGACGTAGTTTCTCAACAGTGACAAACTTGCTGTGCATCAGAAGATATATATATGTTTGGAAAATTTAGTACCAGCAAACCAATAAAGCCTCTCCTGAGAAAGGCTTGCTGAACACTGCACAGGAGCAACACATCAATCAATTTCTTAATGTAGTCACATTACCTCTTTCTTTTTTTCTTTCCTTTTTGTTTATTTATTTAAAGAATCAGGCCAGTGGCATTAATTATTTCTGTAAAGTCTTAACTTTAGATGACTTATTTGCATTCATCTTTTTATATTTACATTGGATAAAATTTTATTTTTCAAAATAGAAGTGGGTATCTCTATAGGAAAGGAGAGAACATATTGAATTCTTCAACAATGAGTTTTGCTCAGGCAAAAGTGTCTTTTAAAAATATTAATTTTGATGTTTCTTTTTTCAACTGTAATTAATAGCATTTTTGTTTGTTTGTTTTTTTTTGTTGGTTTTTTTTTGTTTGTTTGTTTGTTTTGTTTTGTTTTGTTTTCCCTAAAGCTCATTAAATGATATCAGGCCCTAAACCATACCATTTGGGCATTTTGGTAGTCTTTTTTTTAATTATTTTTTTAATTTATTTTATTATTATTATTATTTTTTTTCAGTGTACTTTAAAACTTTAAACTGTGATTATGTGCTTGCTACAATAAATATATGAAACATACTTGTGAAATCAGTGGCATGACTATAGAATCATGCACTTACTGTTAATGAAAAAAAGAATATTTGCAGGTTCAGTACACTGTCATATTCAGAGAACAGAAGAGAAGCCTGGTGTCTGGAAGTGAAAGAATTGTTTGTGGCCTATTGATGTAATCACACCTCCTGATCTGAACAGTCTGAGAAAAAGCTGTTGCTAATTATCACAGAGAACAGTTAAAATATTCCTACCCATTTGCAGGGTACACAGCTATTGCTACATTGTTTCACAGCCACTTGCTTTATTATAACATCTCTCAAAAATGAAATGAACAGAGAGGTTAGGAAATAAAATTTCTGACATGCTTGATTTTTTTTTTTTTCATCAAAGCCAGTACTATGGTAAATGGGTAATTGGTGCAATCAGGGTAATTGGTTCAAATATGTTAAGTAAATATTGTATATGAAGAGTGTTAATTTCTAAACAGTCACACAACAAAGAAGACAAAATTGTTCAAATGAGCTTGGCCAAAATAGTCATGATACAGTCAAAGTGCTTCATGATGCAGATAATCAAATTCTGACAATGATGCATTGCATAGAATGCAAAAAGTAAAGAAATTCAAAATCTAATGGAATACTGTCAAAAACATTGATATTGTCTGTTCTCTGTTTTCTCTCTTGCTTTGAAAGTGGGACCTTTCTTATTAAAATTTCTTCAAATATAATTTGAGAGGCCACATACTATTTGCCAGATATTTTTTTTTCTTTTTTTTCTTTCTTTCTTTCATTTTTTTCCTAATTTCTTTGTCTTTAAAAATACATTTGGTAGGCCATATATATATAAATCTATTATGCTGTTGTCACATCTTCTCTATAATTACAGAAGATTTTTACCTGTTTTTGTAAAAATAGTGTCTCTTTAGTAATATAATTCCTTGATTAACTACATGAACTTGAAATTCTTATGTTTACTTATTTGAATGCTGCTATCCTATGCATAGTGATTTATAGAACCTGAATCTACTGTATGTTTAGCTACATACACAAATTGTGTCTGAACCTCAGAGAAAATATGGCACTGAAAATATATCAGGAAAAAGGTTTGATCCATTCATTGTGGAGTAGGTCTATATTAGTATTATTTATGCCTGGGAACACAAGTGTAAATGACATCTTAAAAGATATTAGCCAATAGATTGTTGGCTCTACAAGTCCTAATTTGCAAGTGATATTCTACTAGGCAATCCATCCTGCAAAGTCCTCTGAAAAGAGGAATGTAGCAATAATACGAAAAGTCCAGAGGCATGAGGCAAAAAATAAATAATAGCAGAAGTATGAAACTCCACATATGGATTTTCAACTAGATTTTTTTTTTAATTTATTATTATTATTATTTCTTTTTCAATTAGAAATTGCTTTTAAAGACTTGTGTCTACAGCCAGTGTGGTTCTGAGGGTACAAACCTGAAAATGTAATTCATATAGTTCTTGTTTTTTCTTTCTTTTCCTAGTATGTTGCACTACCTGGACTTTATCTGGTGTGTACATATTATCTAATGGCAACGTGTAGAAAAATCACAACACAACTGGAATTTATATGCTCAATTAATAAAGATATTCATTAAAAACTGTTGTCCTTGCAAGGGTTAAACATACTGGACTGTGCATGAATGCAGTAAAAATGGAAGCATTAGACTCTACTTAGGAATAAATTTACTCTTTATTGTTACAGACATATTTAGACAAACAGAACAGAAACTGTTTTACCTACTCATAGAAGTTATATTATGTTACCTTAAGTACACTGCAATTAATAATGTTTTAAATATCTAGTCATATACTACTATTATCTACCTTTTCAATACAGCAAGATTCTTTTCTGATTGACAGTTCATGAATAGTGATTAATATTAGAAAATTATCTTGAAATATTAATACTTCATGTTTATACACATACCAAAAAAAATAAATAAATCATTAGTAATAACAGTTTTACTCCATCAGCATAGTTTTATAGGTGTGTTTATTTATTTTATGTAAGTCTTCCTTTTATGTTGATTGTGTTTGTAAGACAATCTAATAAAAGCAAATAAAACATTTTGTGGAAGATGCAATTGATTAACTGATTCAGTAAGATTAAATTTATTTTTATTTAAAATTATTTCCATCATTTATTTCCAACACATTCTTGACAGAATGGACAGCTATCAGGGGCTGAATGTTTATTATAGTAGTACTGGTTAATGGTAATAACAGTCAAAGCAATGTTTCAAATAGATGAAGAAAATTAAACCAGCGTTAAAATAACTTGAACATGCCTGTAGCCTTAATAAGATACTTGGTGGATTCACACATCACTTACATTGAACTGTGATCCTTCACCCTGCTATTTGTCACTTCAGTATCCATTAGATCATTGGAACTTGACTTTATTAGTTATTTTATCACTGTAGATAGATTACAATGACTGGAGTCATAAAGTAGTTTAGACCTTACCAAGGTAATTTCTCTTTTTCCCTGCTTCCCTTTCTCATCTACATGTAATTACACATGCATAACATTAAAAACTCATCAAATAAGATACAGAAGCAGTCTAAAGAATTAAATCAGAACACAGGTCTCCTCTGTATGTGTTCTGTTTTCTTGGGTGGGAAGGAATTATATTCCCCCCCCCCTTTTTTTTTTTTTTTCCTGGACAAAACAGAGATACCGCATCCATTTTTTTTGTTGTTTTGAAAAAATTCAGAGCCACATCAGGGAAATGGTTATAGGGCAGAGATGCAGACTTGAGTCCTATCAAGCTGAGGAGGACATTTTATGCAACCCTTCTATCATCTCTGAACTAACATGTAGAAAAGGCAGAAACATACAGTAATCTCTGTCTTGTTTCACTGTGATTTTGCGTAAAAGCATTTGTGCCCCCCTATGGTTTGTTTCTACAAAGGTTGCTGCAGATGTGGGATAAGGTATATCAGGACCTGAAGATCCTAATGAGACATATTCATGATCTTGGTGCTGAACTTCTTAGGTCTGTAAAGCTGGCAGAAATCCTTGGCTTTTATCAAAGTAAATGTTTTGCAGGAAATTTAGGAAATTCTACAGATGAAAATTGGGATACACACAGAATTTAAGCACCCACCTACTCAGTAAGAAAATGTCTGAGCATGAGTTTCAGGATATTGCACTTAGATTCTTAGTAAAAATAACTACAAATATAGAAATTTTATGAATTCTACAAATTTCTATGAATTCTATGAAAACAGAGGTACCCTGGAATATTTTAAAATTAGTTTTGTCATGAGAAGAGATAAAGTTTCCCTTGTCTCTTGAAAAGCAGTGAGCTAAGAAAGTGTTATACGAATTCAAAATATGTAATTTGGGGCAGTAAAAAAAGCTTACACAAATGAACATTTTTTTAAAATGACCTTATATAGTGTACATATATATGTACTTATATAGTATACAAGAATTGCCAGTTAGTTTTACTAGGAATCTAAGTGCAATACCCTAAGACTCATACCTCTTTTTCCCATTACAGTTGATGGATACGGATACATTTCTACTGCTTACATTTGCTTTCTACTTCTCTTGGACATCATCAGCTAACTCTTTAACCATACTGCTTTATTGTCTATAACATGACAGGTCAGATCTAAGGTCCACTGAAAGCAGTAAGCATCTTTCAAATGACTTCAATGGGGCATAGGCAAGATTCTTTGAGTTTACAGTTCAGGTGAAAGATAGCACACACAAAAAAGTAAGTTTATTTTCCATTTTAAAATGAAGTCACTGTCATGATATGCAAGAAATTCTGAATGCAAATGTATTTTTCTCCTTTGTACACAGAATTATAGCACTTGGCAGAGACACACTCAGCTGTTGGAAAGTTGAAAATAACTTCTGAAAATGAGGTAACAAAATCTACTTCACTTGCATAATTGGTTTTCTCATCACTTCATACAAGCACAGGTAATGTTTACCAACGTGATGCTGAAGGATACAAATATTTGCTCTGCAAACAATAGGTGGACCTTTAAAGATACCAGTTGTAGAAGCTCTTGAAGTTAGCTGATTAGGGCTTGTGTGCCCGTAAAAGTGTAGAGATGAGAAAGAAGGCTTGCAAATGTATTCATAATAAGAAAGGGGAAAGGGGTTGTGTTTGGGACATGATTAGCTGGTAATCAGTAAAGAACAAACTGATTATTAGCTGTTCAATTCTTGTCAGTCTTAGGGGATTCCACTCAGTGGCCTAATTAAACTGAGTCTGAAGTCCTCACATCTACATTCAGTGGCAATTTCATTATAATATTCAGTTCTTCGCATGAGCTTTGCCTTCCCTCTCTTTAATCATATGTTTTGCATTTGTGTAACACCTTCCTTGATTAGTTTCTCTACAGGATTAACTTATGATAACTGCATGGCTTATGAAAGCAAATGTCACGTATAAGACAATCCAGATATTAGAATTTATCATCAACACTGGAATTAAAAAAAATCAACTAACGTAAACATTTTTAATTAAGATTTTAATCAGATGGAAAACCATTAGCTCTTAAAAAGCTAATAATCTCTAGATGACAAAGTTTTTTTAAATGGCCGTGATAGTCCATGTCCAAAAATGCTAATGTATTTGGTTGACTCCAAGCAGACAGACACAAAACTGAACTAAGGACCTCATCATTATAGCCCAGCTGAAGGGCCAGCTGAAGTGATGCACTACACAAGACTCAGCATGGCTGGGCTATCACTTTTCCAGCAGAGGGCCTATGGCACACATATACAAAATACCAAGAAAGATAGATGAGTTAGTTTGGACTTGGACTACTATAAATATTTCTCAATGATAGAAGTTTACTGATAAAAAAAGAACAACTTGGATTTTTCCCCCTCAATTATTTTACATTTCTGCCTCATCAGCACATTCTATTTTTTTGATGGAACCTGGAAATGTCAAATTGTGCCAAGAAATGAAGATCTGAGGATGTATGTTTAACTATGACAGATCTGAGGATGTATGTTTAACTATGACATTTTAAACCCAATATATACTAACATATTTTAATTCATGCCTGTACAGTTACATCTGGTTCTCAATTTTGTGCAACAGGTAACAATTTAGAATGAAAAAAAGGAAAAAGAAATGGAAAAATATAATAAAGTAAAATAAAATAAAATAAAAATAAAATATAAATAGAAAAGAAAAGAAAAGAAAAGAAAAGAAA
>NC_048894.1:27649900-27672045 GCF_011077185.1 Oxyura jamaicensis
AGAAAAGAAAGAAGAGAAGAGAAGAGAAGAGAAGAGAAGAGAAGAGAAGAGAAGAGAAGAGAAGAGAAGAGAAGAGAAGAGAAAAGAGAAGAGAAGAGAAGAGAAGAGAAGAGAAGAGAAAAAAAGAAAAGAAAAGAAAAAAAGAAAAGAAAAGAAAAGAAAAGAAAAGAAAAGAAAAGAAAAGAAAAGAAAAGAAAAGAAAAGAAAAGAAAAGAAAAGAAAAGAAAAGAAAAGAAAAGAGCAACAACAAATCTTCCTATGGAGGCATAAGCAAAGATTTAGAAGTATATGCCAAACACTAAGGATATATATGCAAGGTGATTGCTGTTGCTGAATTCAATGGCTTTTGTTAAACCATAAGTTGGGATGGGGAGTGTAATCTGACACAGAACCACTGCTTTTTATATTGAATATAAACTAAATATCCTAACTTCCACATTTCTTTAGAGAAGAAAAAGAGAGAGAGAGGTTGTACAAATATATATGCTCTGTACCAAGTTACATGCTCCAGTAGAAAAGCATATCAGTTAGACTGAAAGAGTTCACCGTGGGGAGGGGAACATAATAAAAATACCTGTGACAGAACTAGTTCTACAATGTCATCTCCCAAAACTGTGAAAAAAACACTGTAAACACTTGAAATGAGTTTTTTATTATTATTTTTTGTTTGCTGTGCTAACATATTTTACTACATTATTATTCTAAAATGTATCATTCATTCACACTAGAGAATTTGTAATAAAGTTTTTAAAAATTGTAACTCTTAATAAAGTCTCAAAGCATTTCTATAGTTAGCAATTGTTGTTACTTTATTTGTTTTAGCAAGGAAATCAAGGCATATGCTAATGGTTGAATATTGGCAAAGCAAAGTTTTGAGCCAGCAGTCCTGCTTCACCTGACCCCATTTTATCTACTCTTTTTCTGCTCCAAGTGTGATTATTAGCAGAAAAAATAAATAAAGAAATAATATATATTTTTTTTTTTAAAAAAATAGACCAGAAAAAATGTATAAGGGATATAAAACATTTCAAAAGGTATGAACGAAAACATATATAACAGAACACATTTCTCCAGAAGAGTGAAAGGGACATTTCAACTGATATGATGGTAATTCATGCTGCTACTTTCAGATCTCATATACAAACACATATATATAATAGTAATATATATATATATTATATGTGTATATAATAAGAATGATGTACACAAACAGTGCAGATGGCTGTCACCAGTTTGACTACTATAAACACTGCACAGTCAATCCATGCTAACAATACCAGAAACTGGTACTAATTTAGCTGATATATTGTTAGGGCAAGACTGATGTCTATTTCAACTTTCAAAGAACAAGCTTAATAATAATAATAATAATAATAATAATAATAATAATAAAAAGCACACATCCTTCCTGCCTCTTCAGCTGAATGAAGTAACTCTGCTTATGTACATGCTGCAGATTTTCTCAGATTTATTACTTTTTCTAAATGAGCAGTTAAACCATTATTTATTTATTTATTTATTTTTCCATGTCCCTTATAAAGCACATCTATGGATGTTGAATTATTTTCTATTAAATTCTTTAACTTGCTATTTATCATTAATGTAAGTCTAAGGCATATTATACAAATAAAATTTTATGCTATTGCATACACTGAAAAACTGTATTGTTTGCAGTTCTTTTTGTACAGTACATTATCCCATGGGCAAATTGATTGAATGTCATCTGACCCAAAGAAATGCTCGAGTAGATCCTCAGCTGGTGTAAATCAGTGTTGCTCTTGCCCTTTTTTTCCTGCAGATTTAGCTGGAAATAGGGATGATTTTGAATGTTAATGTTGCTGCTTCTGGGAGGTTTATTGATTTGTTCTAGTTCAGTTAAAGAAAAAAAAAAAAAAAAAAAAAAGGAAATGAAAACTATTTGTCAGAAGAAGAGACAGTAAGGACAGAAGACCTTCAGCCTTCATTTGAACTCTCAGTCTGCATAACTTTAGTTACTGGTCATGAACTGGAAAAAAATAAATAAATAAAACTGCTATTGGTCTTGTAAGAAGAGTAATATTCAATCATCACAAAGGCCCCTGTGAAACCATTTAAACAACTTTATTGATTTTTCCCTGGTTGGCAGTGTTTAATTCAAACAACTCCCAAGGAGTACAAGCATCACTGCAGGCAAATTATCAAGTATTCTGGCCTCTATCACTCTTTGACCACCACTGATACAATTGCGAGTGACAAAAATGAGCATTTCTCCCCCTTTACACTCTGAATTGTCCTGTGTTAAGCTAACAAAGAGTGCAAAGTGAAGCCTGAACCTTTGTCCTTAACTTATGGTATTGAGAAGGAAATAAATGCCCCATGTGTGTACTTGGCTTGCCAGTTACTACAAGGATGGCAAATAATTTTTTAAAGGGCCTGAAGATTCTGTTATGGAAACCATTCATGAATTACTATCCATGGCAATTCTTCATTAACATTTGGAAAGGACACATCTGTTCCCCTGCACATACACAAGCATCATTCAGAATAAGTACTGAGTAAGCTGTATATCTGCCACAAAAATGTTAGTAACTGCATTGCAATTTATAGGAGCTAGTATAGTAAATACAAAGTCCTGGGAACAAGCAAGTTTGGTCCATGCTTCTGTGGATGCATTATGTAGCAATTAAGTCAATCTGATTCCAAAAGAACTCTGTTTTTTCACTCACCCTGTGGAGATCTGTGCAGTGAAAAACTGTTTATTTTTACAGAAAAATGTGCCAGGTATTTTCTCCCGGCAAACAGAAAATGTTGCTGAGTATATGTATAGGCATATGCATATGAATCTGTATCTGTATCTATATCTATAGGTATGTGTATGTGTATGTATATGTGTATGCATATGCGTATGTGTATATGTATATTTATATAACATTACTTAAACTCAGATACATAGGGCTATTCACACAGTGGCCTGGGAAAAAATGAAGAAGTCTGCATATATATATGTGTAAAAAGCCATTTAGGTGACTTTGGAAATACACCTTTCACTACTGAGCAGAAATCTATGCAGTAAATAGGACCTTTCTATGAATTAAAGCACATCTAATATGACTGTAAGCACACCTTCAGCCAGATACTGATACACTCCTCTCTCCTTCTTTAAAATGAATAGGAACTATAGTACTGGAATCAATTAATCTGCCTACCATTGTACTGCTTTCCTTTCCAAGAAATAGTCCCTGGGTGAAATGATGCAGAGTGGATCATTATCCACAGTGCTCACTGCAAATGTTCACACTACCTAATGCTCTGCCCATCTCTTTTTTGGTACCCATGTGGCTTTTATGCAGTGTTTAGACATATATAATACAGCCATAATACTGCTGGATTTCAGTTTAAAATGTCTAAGACAATGCAAGCAGGGTCCTGTGGCCACCAAACTAGTGCTCGTGACACCAAGTGTGGAGGGTATTCATTACAAGATCTCAGGCACGGCAAAAAGGCTTTTGTGGATAGCCAAGACTGCAAAGGAGGCCTAGGACAAGGGTATGGAACTGTGTAGAGCAGATACCACCAAACTATGTACAACGTGACATTATTTATTAAATAGAATTAATATGTCATTTTACAAATTATAGTAAATCTGTACTGGGAATTCCGAGGATCCAGGATCCAGGTTGATCCTGATCCAGGATCAACCATGAGCCAGTCTTCACTGGCACAAGGAGAATCTTATTAGACAATTCTGTCTCAATACTTTAGAAGTATGCTTCATTGACTGGCCAGAAGTGGCTTTCCCAGTGGGAACCTCAAAACTACTTGTACAATGAAGCCAAAAAGATTTGTTTCATGCAGGAGAAAAACTCTGGATGGACTGTGTGAACTGAGTTTCCTGAATCCCTTTTAAAGTAGATCAAGAAGTAACATCTACACTTTAAAGGAGTATTTTCTTATTGTATAGTACTGAATAATCTCATAACTTAAATGGTATTTTTTAAATTATTTTTTTTAAAGAACCAGACCAAAAACATATATATGTTTATATATATGTGTGTATACATTTTAACAAAGAACATATGAATAGAAAGGAGAAAAAACAGGCATTAATATTGAAAAGTTACTTATTTAGTTGTCAAACACGCCTTCACAAAAAGTACCTAGCAATATACCTCACACAAAATAAGAATTCTAATGAGTTGAAAAGCACGAAAACATTTTGATCCTTGAACCTTGAAAAGATGAGGAGGGATGGGGAAGGGAATCATTATGATGATGTAGTAGATGCCTATAAGAATAATATGTACTTCATTTCTTCTTGTCTAAGATAAAAGGGCTAATATAGTTTAAAAAGGAACTGCTATAGGATCTAAAGCTATATGGGAAAAATGAAACAATGGTAACAACAAATTCTAATCAATTAGGATTTATAAAAATAAAAGTAGAAGCAAATCAGTAAAAAGAATAATTAATATCATAAAGAGCAAAAGAAACATACACAATGTATCAAGAAATTGAATAAAACCAGGCTTATTAACATGAGAGCAAGACAAGTAACAGATATTTGAAAGTGGACAAGAAGCTGAATTTAATTTCTAACTGTGTCTTGAGGAAAGGATTTTTTTGGGTGATAAGGTGTTTTGGCTCATAATAAGTAACTAACTAAGGCAGCATAAAATGTGGTTATTGATGAATAAGTTTGGGGACATAACTGGAAAATATGAGTAAATATTAATGACATTGATTTCATATGTGTTCTGCATGTTCAATTGTCTTCTAAGACAGCTAGCTAGCTAACACATTTTCCTTTTTGTTTTTTTTTTTTCTCTGCAATTTTCCTAGAAAAAAAAATATCTTGGCATTATTTTTCATAACAAGCAAAACACTAGTAATATTTTTAAAAGCCCTCTTCATATCTAGTGAATTTACTGGAGCTGCAATCGAAAGAAGAAAATAGAGAAAAAATCTTAATTGTGACAATGTGATCCAAAGTTACTAAAGGAAAGCCATATTTAATTAAATATAATTTGACTTTAAGTTTGAGCATGACAGTCAAGCAGGCATGATTAACTACAGGATTGTAAAAATGATACTTTAAAAACAACCTTGAGTTCTGGGAAAGTGTCTTGTGAGATACTACCTGTTAAAGCTATTTTCTGTCAAAATTGTTTTGAATTTCATTAGCATTTCCACTCTAACAAAATTTATCTACAAAATTTACTGTGAAATCTCATCAGTCTTATTTTTTATTTTTTGCTACTTGTACATTTAAATAACAAGATCATAGAATAATCTTGCTAATTCACACTGATAATGAGAGGCTCACTGCTAATTAATGCATTTTTTGAATGAGCAAATATGTCAAGAGACATTATCAAATCCAAGGACTACTCCATTTAATGCAATTAGTTTAATTCTAATCATTTATGACAATTCTTCAAAAATTGCTAGTACATCTACCATATTACTTGTAGAAATGTAAAAGTAATGATGTCTGGTAAAACTTTCATTTGAGTGATTTGATAGTGTACCTTCTTGGAAGGACAGAAGTGAACGTTTCAAAAAATGTGACTTAAAATTTCAAAATGAGTGAAATTCCACAATGTAAAAAAAGAAATGTTATTGAAGAGTTATACTGAAGATACTTCAAAGAATTCAGTAACCCCAACTTTTCCTTTCAAGTTCTTTGCAAGGCAGAGAAATTTTTGAGGCTTGTTTTCTTAAAAATTATTGGAGCACTTCAGTAGAACAAAGCTCACCTGGAAATCTGGACGTAGCTTTCCAAAAATGTGTAGGAGTTGGAATGCAGCTAATGTATGTTTTGTACTTGTTTTAAGCACAATATTAATTCCTAAGCCCTAGGAAATATTCTCTCTCTCTCTCCTTTTTTTTTTTTTTTTTTTTTTTCTTTTTTCTTTTTTCTTTTCTGTGATTCTGTGTGTAAACAATATAAAGGTTTTCAATTGTTTTCAGTCCATCTCGAATTCTATCATCATCTGTCATCATTCATCTATGCATCAATGTGTTTTTGAATTCGTAGGATCGTTCAATGATTTTATGAATTCCAACAGAAAGTTAATAGATAACAAAAATCTGAGACTATAAAAAGACAAAGGTAACAAAATCACCAACTTCTGAAAGACAAAAAAAGAAAGTGAGAACGGATAAGAAAAGCATTTATTCTCAAAAGACACTTTAGAAATAAAAGGTTGTGGTATCTCTGCATGAAGGCTTTCAAAGGGGTTTATAAAAAAAAATAGTATTTTATAGTTCAATATGTTGCATACTTGAACTTCTTTTCCTAGATTGGACACTGTATGCTGATGGGCAGTTTTCACTAAGGAAAAAAAAATTTTGAAATTAAGAACTTCTGAGCAAGAAATGTAGGAGTTCAACACTAGAATCTAGAGGCATTAAGTTTAGGATAAATGTTAGAAATAAGATAAAAATGTCTCTGCTATTGTCGTTGCTGTACTTCTTGCTATTACTTCATTATGCCAATTATTTAAGTAGACAACTCAAGAATTATCTGGTCATTTTTAAAGGTAGAGTCTGTCTTTATATCTTTGTGTCTTTTTTTTTTTTTTTTTTTTTTTTTTCCTCCAGGCTGTATCACCTTAATGTGCTTTATTTGGAGTTACCCTTGAAAACCACTTACAGATTGCAACTAATGTTGAATACAGCAGCATGACTGCTCAAGGACCTTTTTGCTGCAGGACTCATGCAAACTCAACTGTCTGCCTATTATTCAAGGTGTGTGTTCAAGGTCTTGTTATAAGTATTTAGAGCCTCACAATCTCTCTTTTATTCTGACCTCAACTTTGAAACAAGTAAGAGCTGGAATCTGTAACTGTCCACCACATGTATCTTTTCAGATAAATTTAACTTTTTTTTTTTTTTTCTCTTATTATTTTTTTTTTTCTTTAAAGGAAAAGCTTGACTGATGTTATGTCATATGAAGAACCTTTAAAGGAGGTAGGGAGAGAATTTCCCTTTCTAAAAAAACATTGGGAGCCCTGTTGGGAGCCCACCTCAATCCTCCCCCCAACCCCTCTCTCCCCATAAAAATTTTGATGTTGAATGTCATGGGCTGCTGGGTGTCTGCATAACCTCAGGTTCCCTCTTCACTATATACTTATGTTTACATTTCCATCCACCTCAAAAACAAACTAACAAACCCAACCCCACTCAATAACTCATGAATATTAATTCCAATGTCATACACACACTGAAGAATGACACAAAATTGGGAGGATTGTCTGATACCTCAGAGGGCTGTGTTTCCATTCAGAGGGTCCTGGACAGGTTGGAGCATTGGGTGGTGAGGAACTTCATGAAAATCAACAAAGGCAAGTGCAGGGTCCTGCACCTAGGGAGGAATAACCCCATGCACCAGTACAGGCTGGGGACTGACCTGCTGGAGTGCAGCCCTGTGGAGAACAACCAGGGAGTCCTGGTGGACAGCAGGCTGACCATGAGTCAGCAATGTGTCCTTGTGTCCAAGAAGGCCAACAGTATCCTGGGCTGCATTTGGAAGAGTGCTGCCAGCAGGTCGAGGGTGGTGATCCTCACCCTCAACTCAACACTGGTGAGGCCACACCTGGGGTTCTGTGTCCAGTGCTGGGCTCTCCAGTAGAAGAGGGACATGGAGCTCCTGGAGTGAGTCCAGCAGAGGGCTATAAAGATGATTAGCAGGCTGGAGCATCTCTCATACGAGGACAGGCTGAGAGAGCTGGGCCTGTTTATCTTAGAGAAGATAAGGTTGAGGGGGGATCTTATCAATGTATACAGATATTTGAAGGGAGGGTGTCAAGAAGATGGGGTCAGACTCTTTTCAGTGGTGCCCAGCAACAGGACAAGAGGCAATGGGCACAAACTGAAACACAGAAATTTCTGGCTGAATATGAGAAGACATTTATTTATTGTAAGGGTGACAGAGCACTGGCAAAGTTTGCCCAGAGTGTTTGTGGAGTCTCCTTCCTTAGATATTTTCAAAAGCTGCCTGGATGCCATCCTGTGCAATGTGTGGTGGGTGACCCTGCTTGGCAGGAGGGTTGGACCAGGTGATCTCCATTGAAGAAACATTGAAGAAATATTGTTTTCCTTTAAATGTTAAGCACCTATGTATCTATAATGATGGTTATTTGAATGCTAGTTAAGAAACCTCTTCTTGCCTGTGTGTTTACAGTTTCTGTGTTCACATAGTGTCAGTTATTTCTAATATTTCTTTAGGAAGCTTCATGAGCTACGACAGAGTTCCTGAGCATGGGCAGGTGAAATCTTTGAGACATGTCTTGTCCACAGCTTTTCAAGATATTCCATGCCATATGATGTCACAATTGACAATAAAATATGAGAAATGAGAAGGAGAGGAGGGGTTCTCGATATGAAGATATCTGTACACCCAAACAACTGCTACATGTATTGAGGTCTGGGATGTAGTCAAACATGTCTCGTTGATAGTAAGTGGAGAAGTCTCGTTGATAGTAAGTGGAGAATATTTTATTTTCTCTCTCTGTGTTTCTTTTTAGCCTTTTTTTTTCTCTTCCTTTTCCCTTTAATTAAATTATCCTTATATCAACATGCAAGCCTTTTTTTTTTTTTTTTTTTTCTTTCCAGCATATTTCCTTTCTCCCCCTCTTCTTCCTCTGAGGAGGGTGAAAGAGTGGTTGTGGTGTAGTTTAGCTGGCCAGCAGGGTAAACCCGCCACAATCTTTAAACACGTAAGTTATGACTTTCCTTAATCCAAGTATGAACTCTCTGAGATAAATATATATATCCTCTCTGCAGCATCACTGCAACATCATTGCTATCAAAAAGAGGCTTAAGAAGGGTCTATTTGTATTGTATATTGACTTGCTTGTATAGCCTAGTCACAGCACGGTCCTGGGCATTACTGATATTTCCAGGAACTATTGCAATATTATATCATTTTCATCTTAACCATTGGTGTTCTTATTAAAAGAGAATAGCAAAACTTTTACTGTTTAAAAAGTCCTAGAAGCAAGCTAAGGACATGGACAAGAAAATTTTGCACATTTACCTGTTGCTTTTTAATTTTGGTGTCTTTCTTTCTGTATCCTTTTTACCACCATACTAATTTTCTATAAGTAAAATATATATGTTTAATTTTATGTTAAGCAGAATAGTAATTTTATAAATAAATAAGTAAATAACATCAAGTACATGTTACAACATTTTTAACAGATTATAGGTTGGCAAAATAAAAATAGTTCTCCTTTGAAAATGTAGATGATGTAATTCTCCTTTCTGTTTTGTTTGACCAGTTTTCTCCCCACAGAATTTGTGACAGACAGCTGGTGGTAATGGTTATGTTGATTATAGGTGGGCATTGTGTTAAGTTTAAAGATGTTATTGCTTTCATTAATATAACTCAAAGCCTGATTTCCTAAACTAAAATATTAATGTCTATAACAAAATTATCTCTGAAAAGTCTGATGGCTGAGGCTTACAGTGTGGAAGCTGGTATGCACTACTTTCCTTGCTAACTGAGTAATCGTACTGTTGGTACCAGGACTCAGAAAACAGGGTTAGCTTCTCAGCCACATCAAAGCCTTTTCATGCCCAAGCTGCAGCACTGTGCATAATAAACATTCATTTTATAATCACAACAGTTTTATTATTATTATTATTTTTCCAAACATAACAGGAATGTGTAAAAGTCCAGAAAGCTGGGTATAGTACATCACTAATGCAATGACTCAGTATGCACAAAGTTACTGCTTTGTCTCATTTGCTTGCCCTGCCTCTCTAACTTTTCAAAGCTGGTTGTGCATTTGAGTCTTGCTCCCAATAAGAATCATGAGATCATTTGCCTTGGTTAGCCACTGGCATGCTGTCAGTGGAACAAAAGCACATCCGCACAGCCCATCTACACTACCCTATTTGCAATTCATTTTGAGAGTCTCCAAGCTAATGGTGAGCAAACACTAGTCAACACAGTCCATCTCTGCCAACATTATATATATACATCTGTGAGACCTTTAGCTTCACAGTGTGTCCTACCTCAGCTACTTACTTATACTGCAATGACACAGCTATAGCCTTTCTCAAGTTGTGCCTGTTTCATGAGAACTTGAGAATTTCTGTGCCTTCACAAGCATGCATTTTTCTGCCATATCCTTTAAATGCTGTTTGTACTGAACTTTACAGACAACAGTTCAGTTGCTGCTCTGAGATACACCCTTTTGCTTCTCTTAGGTGCTTCATTGGGCGTTCCCCTTGATTTTTCTTAAGATCAATACACTTGGATATACATCTCAAGAAAAAAAAAATGATTTAGTTTCATGCATTTTCACAACATTTAGTCCTTATCTCTCTCCTTGTTGAGGGCAATGCTCAGGTTCATATGCTGTGGGCATTGCACTTCACATCTAGTGCATTTCATAATCCAATGAAGCAGGAATTACATCAGCAGGGTCATACACTAAAAACCCAAGACACTAATAGACCTCTGATTAAGTTTTCCTGCTTCACATTCCACATTTACATGCCCTTTCCCTATCAGCTTGCAATTATTCACTGACCCATTATAGCCCCTTGCAACCCATTCCTCCTATGAGTCTTTGAGAAGGTGTAAATGGGGTGCCAAGATGTGCTTAGAAAATGATTACAAAATTCAGTGCTTCCTACAAAGCTTCCACATTGTTTTAGGTTCTTTCATTTGTTTTATTGTTGCTCACATTGTAATTTATCCTGGTTAGAAACCTGTTAGCTCTGTGGGTGTTGTACATGAGCAATGATCATGCAAGCAGGCCATATGGGCCCCATCTGCTTCCAAGAAAGTAATGACACTTTGACCATTGACTTCAAAGGTAACAAGACCACGCCCTTCATAAACAGAGGGCACAAAATTCCCTAAATAAGCAGTAAATGAACAAGAGGACAGAGGGAAAGGTGTCTCCACAGAATCAGTGAGAGTATACCCATCCAATGTTCTACTGGTATATAGTTTCCAGATCACTATCTACTTCCTGGTATTGCTTGTTTAAACATTATCAATTTCATCTATTTTTCTACTGAGTCATGTTCCATTTTTGTTGTTGTCTTTACTGTGTCTATTTACCTCCTAGCATGTTACTGAAAAGCACCACTCAAAGTCAATCTATAGCTCCAGACTGACCTTCACATAACTTGCTTACAAAGAAAGTTATACTGAAATCCTGGCCACTCATGCCAAGAAAATTACTTAACAAGACTCTTGAAGTTGCTTTTTTTGTTTGTTTGTTTGTTTGTTTGGTTTATATATATATATATATATTTTTTTTTTCTTTTAAAAATATTTATATTTGATAACATTTTACATTAGCTGAAAAACTGATACCTGGTAGTAGTTTTATATTTACTAATCCATTCACAGAGGTGCCTAAAGTTGAAAGAAAATGTTACAGAAATACAATGAAACAACTGAGAATGGGTAAAGCTTAAGATGTGATAAGATGTGATAAATAATAAAATAATAATAATATTTGGACTGTTTTGCTAATGTATTAAGCTATAAATTGGCCTGGACTTTTTCTCTAATCTAGATGCATTTCTTTAGCTGGGTTAGTTGAGTGGTCTTCTAGGTTAAGATCTACCAAATTTAAGATAAACCAAAGTCAGAAATCCTCCAAACCTCTAATGTTCTGGCTGATGGGATCCCATATTCACCTAACACCACGTCTAAGCACTGAGCCTCAGGGCAGAATTTAATGCTAATGAAAAATATTCCCCTGACCAGAGAAAGCTGCATTCTTCAGTATTGTTTTTGGTAAATGGTTGATACACTTTATGGATCATCCTAGAGCTGTTCCACCTGACCTGTGTTTTATAGTGTTTATTTTTTTCATACATTACTTTCTTATTTCAGAAAATCTAGGTTAAAGTCTTGAGTTCCCCATTATGTAGACAGATCACATTTTTCTCTTAATTTTCTCTTTATTGTATTAAAGAGAGATCTCATTCTGTGACAGATCCTAAGCTACTAATAGGTGTTAAATGACTATCTGTCATTCAGTGGATTGATATGAAAGTACATATACTTTAGACAGATATACATAGGTATGAGCTGAATTTTTTAAAGCTAATGAATTTTTTTTCAATAATCCAGAAATAATTCTGAATATGGGTCTAAATTAGTGATGAATTCTAGCTGAATTGAAACAACCTCTTTTAATGATAGGTAGAACCTTTAGAATTTTCTAAATGGTTTACTTTGAGCTTACGATGCAAAACTAACAAGCATATGCATATCAGTATTTAGAAACCCACTCATACCAGACACAAAGACATCATGATGAGTTAAAATCCATCTCTGCCAAAATTTCTAAGGGACTCGGACAAGGCTGTGGATCTATAGAATGTTATTTACTAGGCCATATGACTAGGTGCTTATTTTCCATCAAAACTGGTACTCAAGGCAATGTCATCTAAAAGGTTTGTCAAATTTAAAATATATATTTGATACTTCTTCATGTGATGAGTTAATCTCTCTGTCCATTGGATAATCAAGAATAATATTGCACAGTAGTGATCAGACATAGATCAAACATAAATAATCACTCAAGACTCACTTTGAATTGCAATATTTTTTACTTTCCAGAGGTATTTGAAAATTGTACTTCATTCAAAGGGAAAGATCTGATCAAAGTGCTAATGTTAGTGTTTATTGATATCAAACACATATGAGCAACATCCTGTCCTTATGATTTTTTTCTTTCACTTCCCTTCAGAATAAAGGCTTTTCTCTTTTCCCCCGTAGAACGCTCTTGACTGACATTTTTTGCATTCCTGGCTTTGCCATTTTCTCTAGCAGACTCCTTCCTCCCAAGGCTTCTCAAAGGAAAGCTCTACATTGTTATTAAATGTTTTTTAGACCCAGCTCTGAAACCAAATTTCTGAGCCAAAGCAGAAGTAATCATTATCAATAGTGTTTGGGCACTCAAAATTTCCTTCTGAATTTCTATTCCCTGTATTCCCCTGGTGTAATATTAGTTTGTTTTGTGTGTGCTTTTGCTGGTTTTTCCTTATGCAGGAATCCCTTTGTTATGCTTTGATTCAAAAGCTTCTTGTGGCCATTTTTAAAAGCTGACTATTAAATTAGTGCCTCATACACACAGCAGGCTTAAAAAATTATAACCCATAAGCTGCATGTGGAGATGCACATAATGACAATTCTTCTTTGTCTACATTAGTTTAACCTCCACATCATCAAGTAGCAGACTTCTATTTTCTAAATATTCCATGCTGTAATGTGTATTGTGTTGGGTAGAAAAATGAAGGGTCAAGCAGGATCATAACAGCATGGGAAGTTTTTACAAAATTCAAGCTAGTAGTCACTAGAATCTCAGATTCAATCTTATGAGTAGAAATATGGAAGTATCAGAAATGACAGTTTAGTTTTCGTCACTGACAAAACATATAGTAGGGAAAAAAAGAGGGAAAAGGGGCTTTATTTTATATCTACTTTTAGCTAGCTATTTTATCACTGCAGTGGACCTGCCAGAAGGCCTTCCCATTCTTATTAGCTGTTAAGCAGCAAAGCTATGCAGTCATATTACAAATAGATTTTTTTAATTATTATTTATTTATTTATTTATTTCCATACTGTCTTAGTGCTGAAGTATTTTATCTAGAATCAGAGTGGGGGCAAAAATCTAAAATGTCAGGTGAGCAGCACTTGTTTATTAGAGGAAGTTTCTTGTCAAGCCCAAAGCCTGTTTCAGAGACTGTTATTGAACTCCAATCTGAGAAGGTTGGGGTTCAATAAGGTTGGGGTTGGGCTGCCTGACCTTGACTCAAAATGTGGATAGGTCAGATTTTATCTTTCATTACAAGAGGAAAAGTGCATGTTGTAATGCTGCCAATACATGTTTCAAAAGTCATCGATCTTACCAGCTTGTTATTCTGTGTTTTGTAACATGTAGTCATTTTCTGTGTCCTATCTGAAAAGCCATGGGTGCTGTATGTTCTCATTAAAAAAAAATTACATTTTTCTTTTGTTCTTTCTTTACCAGAAGAAGGTCAAGGCATAGTTATTAGTCTTCTGTCCCATCAACAGATGAAAATCTTTGGTCCAATATTTTTTTTTTTTGTGTTTAGATTGTATATTTCATTAAAAATTTAAAATAATATTACCTGTATTTATTAAACGTCTTGTTTTTCCCCCTTTCTTTATGAAGAACCTTGTGGGTCTTTTGTTCTCAAGAACAACTGTCAGAAAGAAAAAGGAGAAACAGAAGGTACAAACTAATTCGTGAAGACAATAAAGAAAGAGATTGAAGACAAAAACACTGCTAACATCATATTTAATATTAATTTTGGATAATAAATAACAAATTCCATAAGATTTAAAAGTTCTTTTTTTTTTCTTCCCCCCCCCACCCCCCCGAAAAAATCTTGAAAAAATCAACTAATAGATTTAGTTAGCAATGGGCAGTAACACAGTCTACATAAAATGTCTTTTCTACTAATTGGAATGAATTCATACCTTCTCCATTGTAAGTCAAAACTGCACAAGCTTTCTTTCCCTTATAATGTGGCAAAGGTAGCCTCACTTCCATCTATTAATGTCATCTCTAGTATGCCTGCGAAATTTGCCAGAACTGATTAGAGCAGATATTAAATGATAATTGGACATTTAGTGCTCGTCAAACAGAAAGTGACAGATGGGCCACTAATTAAATTATAGTTCTGACATTATTCACAATGGTTTATGAATCTTCAGTAGTGACCTTCATGCATCTTTTCTCTCTTTTGGGGGATAAGAGAGTGATAAGGAATAAAAAATAAATAAATAATAATAATAAAAACCTTGAAAATATTAATAAATATGTGGAAAGTGAAAAAAACTTTGATCCCTCCGTAGAATTAGTTAATCAGTTATAAAATAGTGCAACAAATAATCATAATCATGTAAGTCAGGATGAGTGGCTAAAGTTGGGAGGAGAAATTAATGACGCAGTATGCATGCTTTGACCAGTCTTTCATTGTGGAAACAAGAAATGTGACTTTTCCAGATTTTTTCCAGATAAATGAAAGTGCTTTACTAATAAAAAAGTAAAAACCTGAAAGATTGTCTCAGTTGCTGAGCCAGAACTACATTTTCACTTTCAATTAAAAAGAAAAACAGAATGTTAATTATTTGTTACTTTGGTTTCAACAGTCTTATTTCATTTTTTAGTCACTAGTTTTAAAAAGTAACAACCATAATTTCCCTAGTTATCAGCAGTCTCCATGTTTGTGCAGCCTGTCTTAAAATAATTAGTTAAATAGTATTCATATAAATAACATTCAAACAAATAAATAATAAAATTTTAGTATTTCCAGATGGTCGTATATGTTTACAACATTGTACAGGCACTATCGTATTGAGGATATTAATATATACATATGTTTTTGCTTGTGTATATATAGTTACTTACACATATGCATATACGTATACATAAATTATACAAATACAGAGATCTCTTGAAATGATAAAAAATGAGTAAATCTTGTTCAGGTAAGAGTCCTTATTATTCTCAGAGGGGATTGGTGCCCAGGGCAAAAAATCTACATGTTGTTACAAAGGTACTTGTAAGTACAAGGACATTTATGCATGGTTTTAAGTTTAAGGGAGTTACTTATCTATTTCTTTCACTGCTTTATTCAACGGCTGTAAATAAAGGCATTATTCATGAAGTCATGTATTTTTACCTTTGTAACTTTTATATTTCCCCAGGTATTTTCTTATGAATAGAAGGTATAGTAAATATCAGATCTGGGGCTCATCAAACAAGCAAACACAACCCTCTGAAATATTAAACCTTTAGAATAGTCACAAGCCTGAATTTATACTATTAATATGCTTAATCTCTACACTATATAAAATTATTATGTGATGTAGTGATTTTGAAAAGTATTATTTTTTCTTCATATGAACCTTGCTTTTTATTCAGATGCCTAACCTTTCTGTGGTGCAATAGGAAGATTTTAATCTTTACATTTCCTAAAGTATCTCACTCACCCATGAGCAAGCAAGTTCCATATAAACTGTACAATAAAGTTAAGGCTCAAAAAATATAACTTTATTTATTTATTTATTTATAGAATTCAGGACTATTTGATGTCAAATATAGTTAATGCAAATAACGTAGCAATAACATATCATATCCTGAGTAAATTTTAAACCACTGTGTCCAAACAGTAAAGATTAAAATACTGAAGAAAAGTGAAATGTTATTGTTCTGAAAGGATTGCTCTCCTCTGAGTTTCCAGGAGCTTCCTGCTGTGAAAGTCATTTGAACTTAATGGAAAAGTCCTTGATTCAATTATACTCAATGGACCTTTTTCTTCTCTCCGTTAAACTGGTACAAATGTGGAGTAACTTGACTGTCTTCAGTAGTTACTCTGGATTTATGCTCCTGCTCTGGTCTCCCTAATCTGCTTCTGTTCTGTAATGGGTATTTTATAAGTAGCTTTGCTGGATATTCTTCTCTGCATTTATTCTTGTTCTTTTTCAAGCTACCAACAGGAGAAAGCCCATTAATTGCTCTCCTGAGATCTGCGTTATACTTGCTACATTATGTTCTGGACTGCCTTTAAATTCATCACAATTTCTGTTCAAATTCTCTCTTTCAGTATCGATTTCTGCAAAATAAAAATGCTTTTCGCTTCTAACATATTTTATACCTGTAAATCTTAGCATGCTTTAGAAATACTAAGGAGATGCAAACTCCTGTGTAGTGAACAGTTTGTCTGACCTGCACTATCAACAATTTATATCTATCAACTTCCTCAGAAGAAATCATCACACTTGTACCTTAAAATTCAATGGCTTAATATATCCACAAAGTGACACAATCTAACAAGAAGTACACAGTTTCTCTAATCAGTGAAGACTTCAAACTATTGGCAGGGTACACCCCCCTGGTTCAAAAGTTTTATAATGGGAGGATGTTTGACACTGTGTGGAAGGCATAGCATGAAAAAATACTGCTATTTGTTGAACCAAAGCTGCCAGTGAGGATCTGACCTGAGGAAGACTGCTTAGTGTCCTCTTCCCCTGGGTCTACTTTGTGTTTGTCTAAACTGGATTTAAGGGATTAAGTTTTGATTTGTGTGCATATTTAGTGTCTTGTGGAATACTTGTTATTCTGTTCCCTACACCCACCCATCACATTTAATGTATTTAAGAGGACGTGTCACTGTGTAATGTGGTTATCATGTAGTTATCTTTAAGCCACTTTTCCAAATGATGTTACCACATATGCACATACTATTGCTTATATCACAATATTATGGGATGAGTGTATGGAAAAGACAGGAGGAAGAGGCATGAAAACCCTCAAGCCCTTACTTAGCCATGCAAATTTATCCTTCTTACCCTTGTTAAAAGAGGTAGAAAGCTTCAAAGTTCCTCAGTCATATTCTGTTACTATTCAACACAAAATATCTTACTATTTCTAAATGAAAATCTTCCTTACAACTGTTCTCAGTATAAAGACACTTCCATTATTTCAATCTTAAATATTTCTCATGTCTAGATCAGGCAACTTGTTAAATGATTGGCATGATTTTTCAGGAGTGCTTTCAATCACAAGAGTAGTGATGATTATGCAAATAATGACTCAAAATTAAGGACAATGCATTTTTAATCTTCGTTCCTATATTCTCTGCACTCCTTATTAATTTTCTCTAGTCATGACTGATAATATTTTCAATTTGTTCAGCAAGAGGTATTCATTTGATCAGTTTCTGAGAAAATTAGAAAGAATTCGGGAGTGAAGTGATACTGCAAGTTTGAATGAACAACAACAATTTGTTATTTTTCACAGGAGGACCACTGACTTTAAAATAAATAAATAAAAAATTGATCTAATAAGATAGGTTTCAGGAAAAAAAAGTTCCTGTTCACTTATAATTAAAGTAGGATAAATAACTTTATTATTATTAAGATGTTTAGGCTACAAATGTCATAAAATTGATTAGCTTCTGCACACAAAGGGAGTAAATCAGAAGTTTCACAGAATTGTTCCTCATCTTTCCCCTAACTTGCCTGCTCTACATTCCACTTTTTTTTTTTTTTTTTTTTTTTTTTTTCCAGTGATACAGGTGATTAATCCACTACTTTATAGTCTTAATCCTGGTGAAAGTACAGAATTCCTTAGCCATAGTTCTGTTTTGTGGGTTGTTTTTTCTTTTTTCCCTTTGGGCTGTACTGAGAACTCCCTGATTAGGATAATAGGATTAACTGATGATCATGATCATCAGTTTATTATTTAGATGGACAGAAGCAAAAGACACTGTCAAAAATAAAAAATAAAAAATTCAGCTCAATCATATTTTGAAATTATTTATAATATTCTAATGATACCTCCAACTTTTAGCAGTCCTGAGAAATTTTGCACCATGTGAGATGAGTCCTGATAGCCTATCCGGCTTCCAGTAGTTGTTCAGACTATTCATGGTGCAGCATTTGAAGCATTGATGAAGATTATTATCTGCCGTGACCGACAGATGAGAATAACTCTTCTCTAAATAAAATTATTTATTAAAAACATGAAATTCTGAAAGGCATATGTCTATGCTAATGCGGTAACAATAGCTGTTTGGGGACTTCCAAAGTTTCTGCCACCTGCAAAGAAACCCGCTGCTGGCCAGAGATGAGCCAATAAGCAATGCTGTTTGCACCTCTATGAGAGCAAATTTAAGAAAGTAAAAGAAAATAAATAAAAGTTGCTGCACAACAGCAGCTGGGAGACCATGGAGTGAGAAGCGTTTGTGCAGACTCCAGGGTCTGTGAAGGAGAGCAGGAGGTACTCCAGGTGCCAGAGCCAAAATCTCCCTGTGGCCTGTGGAAAGGCCCCTGGTGGAGAAGGCTGTCCCCCTGCAGCCCATGAGTCCCACATGGAGCAGATCTCCATGGGCCTATCTTGTTTAATGTCTTTATTGATGACCTAGATGAAGGGATTGAGTGTACTCTCAGTAAGTTTGCAGATGACACTAAATTGGGAGGAAGTGTCAATCTGCCTGAGGGTAGGGTGGCCCTTCAGAGGGATCTGGGTAGGTTGGATTGCTGGGCTCAGGCGAATGGGATGATGTTCAAGAATGCCAGGTGCTGGGTCCTGCACTTTGGCCACAGTGACCCCATGCAGCATTATAGGTTTGGGGCAGAGTGTTCAGAAGACTGTGAAGAGGAAAAGAACCTGGGAGGGTTGACAGATGATCGGCTGAACATGATCCAACAGTGTGCTCAGGTGGCCAAGAAGGCCAATGGCATCCTGGCCTCTATTAGAAATAGTGTAACCAGCAGGAGCAGGGAGGTGATCATCCCCCTGTACTCAGCTTTGTTGAGGCCACACCTCAAGTACTATCATCAGTTTTGGGCCCCTCACTACAGGGAAGACACTGACACCCTGGAACGTGTCCAGAGAAAGGCTATGAAACTGGTGAGAGGTCTGGAACACAAGTCTTATAAGTGGCTGAGGGAATTGGGGTTGTTTAGTCTGGAGAATAGGAGGCTCAGGGGAGACCTCATTGTACTCTACAACTTCTTGAAGGGAGGCTGTGATGAGGAGGGCATCAGACTCTTCTCCCAGATGATAGGGAGAAGAAATGATAGGACTTGAAGAAATGGTTCCAAGTTGTGCCTGGGGAGATTTATATTAGATATCAGGGAAAATGTTTTCTCTCAAAGAGTGGTCAGGCACTGGAATGGCCTGCCCAGGCAGGTGGTGGAGTCGCCATCCCTTGCAGTGTTCAAGACGTGCCTGGATGAGGTGTTACTAGATATGATTTAGTATCTTAGTGGGTAGTATTGGACATAGGAGGATGGTTGGACTTGATGATCTTGTAGGTCCTTTCCAACCCTGTGTTTGTATGATTCTATGATTCTACATAGCAGGCGAGCAGGCCCAGAGCTGCAGCCCATGGAGAGGAGCCCATGCAGGAGCAGGGGATCTGGGGGGGGGGGGGGGGGCTGCCACCTGTGGGAGATCCATGCTTGAGCAGTTTGCTCCTAATGGATGGACCCCATGGTACAGACCCATGTGGGAGCAGTTCTTGCAGAGCTGCTGCCTGTTGGCAGCCCATGCAGGATCAGTTCAGGAAGGATGGCATCCCATGGGACTGAAACCCCAATTCTCCCATTTCCCTGTGCTTCTCAGGGGGAGGAGGTGGAAGAGGGTGGATGGGAGGAGGGTGTTTTTTTTTTCTCTAGCATGCTAGTAATAGGCAATAAATTTTACCAATTTCCCTACTCTGAGCCTGTTTTGCCAGTCACAAGAAGTGTTAAGCAACTTCCATGTCCTTATCTCAACCCTTGAGCCCTTTGCATTGTATTTGCCTTTGATGAAGGGGAGTAAGAGAGCGGTTGTGGTGGAACTTGGCTGCCCACCTGAGTAAAACCACCACGTGTTAACAGTACTCACTAAGGGACTGAAATCCAGCTACTCACTCTGGCCTTCTGTCACATTAGTTGACTTTGTGTACTTTGTGTAGATTTTAAACTGTCTTGTATATAAATCAGTGAATTGACATAGTTAAGAATATTTTGGGGAAAGGAAAGAAAAGCAACTGAGGACAACTTGTTAAGCTGGCATTTCCATAAGAGAAGATAAGCATAAAGCTTAATCATAAAGTTAGAACAGTTTTTAACAAACTCATTTAAAAATGGAAGGGCATAAATTTCAAATATTGTCAACAAAAAAAGTTTAAATCAGGGAGAAGGAAAAATCACCTTGATTGTGACAGGTATACTACAGAAAATATGCAGATAGAAATATTGCCAATGATAAGTGATAGTAGTTCATGCTGCTTTAATGGATATTTTATTTGTATGCTTTAAAGCTAAGGAAATTAGTGGCTTTGTACCAACAAATTAAAATATAAACAAACATATTTCAATAGATACTTTCTCCCTCCTATTTAATGGGAAAAGAATTATTTTATGAAGCCATTAGATGCAATATTGAACTCGGGTCTAGTTCATTACTGTCAATTAATCACGAAACCTATCTCATTTGCTTTGTACACAAGTGTTTTCTGTCATTGTATGTAAGGCCTTTATGTGCACAATTTGAAATAGTAGCCTGCAGTTTTTCAAGGGTGGTCAACATAAGTAAGACTCTTGCTGGCATCCTGTTTTGTACTATATCTTGCAGCTTGGTAGACTGTTAATTGAAAAGTGGGTCTCTATTTTGTAAGAAATGAAAGTGTTAGTTAATTTTTTCAATCTATTTTTGAGGGTTCTTAAAAATCAGTGTTCATTCTAGACTCTGGTATAATAAGCAAAGATCTTTTAGTTCCCTATTCAGATTAACTATCCCTTTCTTAAAAGCCAGGACTTTTGGTAATTATAGTCTGTCTGCTGAATATTATGTAGCTCCTGCAGTGGGTTAGCATCAAAGGCACTAGAGCTTTTTCATCTGTGGACCAAAAGCATGGATACTTATTTCTCAGAGGTCAGGAAGCATGTCTGTGGAGGTGATCATTGTAGTACCCTAGTGCTTCTTATACATTAATAGATTAAGCTTGACATGACCTGAATTGGCACTCAAACATGAAAATATATATTCTCCAAGTTTAGTTGTTAAAAGTGCTGCTTCTGGTGTTTTTTTTTTTTTTTTTTTTTTTTTTTTCTTTTTTTCTTTGCTTTGCTCTTTGCTTTTGTTTTGTTGTTGTTTTGTTTGTTTGTTTTAATAATGAAATTAATCTCCATACCTAAGAAAACTGTATGCTGCACACAATTCTCATTAGAATTACAGGTGTGTAGAAGTGGACAATGTGGATAAACCAGCAGACTCTGTGGAGTAGAAAGAAAGTTTGTGAAATATACTGTATGAGGCACAGGAGAACATGATCAACAGAAACAGAGGAAGAGGAGTTAGGACTGGTAAGGACTAGGGTCAGTAGAAATCCCAGTGCTTCAGTAATTTCTCTGAAACAACTTTATTTTCGAACCTGAAATAACAATTCCATAGAAGTCCCTGAGCCAACAGTGTAAAAGCATATGTTTCTTCTCCTTACCTTGAATCAGAATACTGGAATTTATACAAGATGTGAGAAGTAGATAAGGAATTGTCAACATGTAAACTGTCAATTCATTGTATTTAAGGCAGGATTTTGGAGTTGGAAATGTAAAATAAAATAAAATAAAATAAAATAAAATAAAATAAAATAAAATA
>NC_048894.1:27672055-27680907 GCF_011077185.1 Oxyura jamaicensis
TAAAATAAAATAAAATAAAATAAAATAAAATAAAATAAAATAAAATAAAATAATAAGCAGGCATTGAGAATTGAAGCAGTAAAATAGGATTTTATAGGGCCTAGCTACCTAAAAATTTAGTATTACCTAGAAATCGATCAGTTAGAAATGATGAAAAAGGACTGTGTATTAGTAAGAAGGTGGTGATAAGAACTCAATGTGCTGCAAAAGTGAACTAGGTAAATATTATATCACACATAATATTCTGACTTTTGACAATAGGAAGAGTACTAAAGAAAGTGAAAGAATAAAGCTATTGAAAATCCTCGTGAAATGTTAATTCAAGACAGGTGAGTTAGTAGAAGAGCAGATGCAGAGAAAGTCTATTTGGATGTTTTGATTTATTTAACCTACTAAAATATATAGAGATAACATCTATAGGGAGAGGCTACCCAAAAACCTATAGCAGGGTGCGAAGAATGTGATGGTTGGCTGAGAGCAAGGGAATTAACTGCTTTTTCATCAGAAGCAAGTTTAAAAAGTGTGAAATGTCCCACAGGATATTAGACTGAAAATTTAAATGTCAGCTACAATCAGAGAAATTATTAGGTTCTTGAATAAACTTCCGCTATTTTCATCTGAAAAAATAGAGACTAAAATTCTTAATCTATCTAAAGAATGAATTTGATCCAATGAATTTCCACAAGCTACATCTTCTGCCACATAGGCACAGAAAAGTTAGATAAGTCAGATTCAAGGATACAAAGAATATGGTTAGTAATATTGGTGTATAGAATATGAGCTCATTGAATTCTTGCTCAGAGTTTTAGCCTTACATCAACCTTCAATCTCTTCCTTCCTCCAAGTTAGGTTATATTCAGCCCATTGCTTTTCAATGTACCAAGCTCTTTATTGCATTACATAAGTTCTAATTGCTTTTGTAGGAAGATGTTGAAACAAAAGCTCCTACTCTGAATCTTAAATTCATCATGTTCATTACAGGAGATCATTATTAAAGATTTTTGTTAGGAAAGAGTATGTGTTATAAATTGCAGTTTCATTATAATATATGAATCTGCTGCCAGGGATAACCTATGGCATATACATATGGATTAAACAGTTATCTTGGACATAATGATTCACCCTCATTGTAAGAAATGAAAAAATAAACCCTCAAAATTCATAGATTTTATTGCCCCTCCAGACCTGAGGATGTTTGTTATTTTAAATTATAATTTTCAAAGCTAAAAGTCTTGGATTGGGCTACCCTTTCTGCTAGTAAATTAACAAATGTGTGAAAAAGAAAAGGCAGGTATATGGAAAATTGAAGTTAATGAAGCATTTTTAATGAAAATATTAAAAGAACAAATTAGGCTAAAATGTCACTATCATTATGCTATATTTAGTAAATGTCAAATAAATAGTCTTGCAGGACTTCAGAGCCTTCAGGAAAGCCTTGTCATATCAGTTAAGGTTGATATTGGAAGATATTTTCTCTCACAAACCTTGCTTCTCCAAATTTTAATATAATGCATTTATGCAATCCATTACTGTGGAGGAAACCATTAAGGATCTTTTTCCTTCCATTCTGTTGAGCAACAAAACTTCAACATACATAACTGCCATACAGCCTCTTCCTTCTATGAGAAATCAAATTAAAATCTACAACAGAAGGATGGTAAAAATAAATCCTGTATTCAGCTATCATATATTTTGGAATACTGTTCATCAAGAGAGGACTTGCCCACTTTTTGACCTTATCAAACTAACTTATTTTTAGTTCCCAGTACCTTGAGTTGTGGCAAAGAGAAATGTATGTCTTTCCAGTTGCAGACAGAATAATTCACAACATATAACGCTTAAAAAATTATTATCTTTGTCAAACTATTCAAAATAAGAAAAGTAAAATAAGATAAAGAAAGCCTTGTTATGTACAGTCTTTTAGGGCCTGGATCAAGCTCACTCTAATCACCAGAAACCATTTACCTTCAAGACTATGGAATTTCAGCTGGTAAGTTCAGAAAAAAATAATTGACTTCAAGTTCTGTAATTCCATTTAAAAAAATAAATTAAAAAAAATAAATAATAATAAAAAAAAGGTACTTAGGTACTTCTCTCACCAGTCTTAACCTTCTCTAAAATATAGTGATCCTTGCAATTCAATAGTATTCAAGGAGTAAAACACTGAGTTGTCATTATTATAACATTTCTAACTCTACACTAACCTGCTTTTCAAAGAACCAGTCATCAAGTTACAAAACTAAGGTTAATACTAAATTCAGTCTGTACTGTGTTGGTTTCAACTAGTACAGTCCTTCACTTAAACATGTTTTAGCGGCAAATTGCAACCACAGAACTCATTTATTTATTTTTATTATTTTTTTTCCCAACAGTGGAAATGTGAGAAATGTTACTGGGAAATGCTTGTACAAGTGTAATTCTTTAGGTCTTTTTGGAAGTAATTACACCTCTGGTGTTACAGCAAGAGTCTGAGTTTGCATTACCTCATCTTTAGCTCTGAAACATTTGCATTATCTGTAATTTAAATAAAAGTTTAATGATGCATTTGCTGAGCAGTCTGTAACATGACTATATTTCAAAATACCTTATTTAGTTCTAAATGTTTTCCGTCATCTTGGTGCACTGTTATTTATTTATCACCATTCCCATTGTATGTTACACAGATGTGGCCAGGGATTCATCTCACCTTGTCTAGAACAAAGGGATTGTCACATCTACACAAAGATTCAAATAACCTTTTAAGAAGCTTACCTCTTTATATAGCTGTAAGGGGAGCCCTGATAATTATCTTTAACTGGGACCTTAACTTTTAGATAGGTAGAATTAAATAAGCTTTGTGTTAAAGTCAAGATATATGAGACTTGATTGCAAGAAAGTTAACATACTCTTTACCACACAATATGTTACTGTGTTCTGGCCAACATTTTTCAGGCTCCAACCAGAAAAAGTCACGTCCTTATAATTTTCTTCTGTGGCCCTGCTCACAGTTTTAAAATTGCCTTGATGTTCTTGTATACTGAAGTTTATATAATCAAGCATTTACCTGTGATATGAGTTGTTGAGCAAGGCTAATCTTCCATATGTAAAGACAGTAACTTCTAAGTATTGCACAATGTTCTAGTTTATTTTCCCCTTTTTCTTTTATTACTTTTTTTTTTTTTTTTTTTTTTTTTGCATCTTACTGAAAAATTCCTTCCTACCACTTTATTTAACAATATCAGTGGTTTATACAAAAAAATATTCAATGAAAGCAAGTGATGACTGTTGTCTTAAAGGTACATAAAAATGAGGATAAAAATAAATAAATTATAATTCAAAAGCCTTCTGCAAGATTACCAGGAGTCATCTTTTAAGCTTAGCACTGCACCATTTCTTCATTTGATTGCATGAAAATTATTGATCAGTTTCCATTTTGTTTACAGCATTAGCTGTTTTTCTAGTTTTTCAGAATTTACTTCATAGCTTTCTGGTAAGAGTGAATAAGATAAAAGCAGGTTATGGGGTTTTACAGATAAAAAAAAAAAAAAAAAAAAAAAGACTGACATAATTTAAGATTTGAGACTTGTAGTTAATGAAAATTCTGTTATTAAGGCTCTTGATTTAAGCAACAGTACTTGATTCAAATGGACCTAATGTTTATAAATAATTGTCATGCTAACCCCACACAAGACTTAAGTCTTCCCTCCATAAACTGAATAAAAATAAACTGCTTTCTTGAGCAGTGATTAAAATGTACTAAATGAAAACATTTTATAGGTTTGGCCTTCTTCATTCCCTGTAAAACAACCTTTTTCATTTGTTTTTTCCTTTCATTGACAGATTCCTGATTTTTTTTTTTTTATTATTATTACCATTTTTTCTTCCTATTTCTCTTCATTTAAAAAATACTTAAACAATTTACCTAAACCTCACCTAACTGTGTACAAGGATACTCCAGCAGACTAGGCGTTTTGAAAGTTTCACCCTTATCAGGTCCAAAAACTATGTTCCTACCATTAAGAAATGCTGGTCAGTAATGCTTTCTGGAAAATAGATGCTTATAAACAGTTGAAAAGACATTCTCAAAATGCAATTCAGTTTAAAAATGTTGTCATTAAACCCGGCCGGCAGCTAAACACCACACAGCCATTCGCTCACCCTCCCCCCTCCCTCTCTGGGATGGGGGAGAGAAACGGGAAAGTGAAGCCTGTGGGTTGAGATAAAGACTGTTTATTAAAATATGAAATAATAATAATAATAACAATAATAATAGTGTGTACAAAACAAGTGATGCACAATGCAATTGCTCACCACCCGCTGATCGATGCCCAGCCTATCCCTGAGCAGCTGGCCCCCCACCCCAGCTAGCCACCCCTATCTATTGTTCAGCATGCCGTCAGATGGTATGGAATACCCCTTTGGCCAGTTAGGGTCAGCTGTCCTGGGTCTGTCCCCTCCCAGCTCTTGCTGCACCCCCAGCCTGCCTGCTGGCAGGACAGAGCGAGAAGCTGAAAAGTCCTTGGCTTAGTGTAAGCACTGCTCTGCAACAATTAAAACATGTTATCAGCACTCTTCTCATCCTAATCCAAAACATAGCACCCTACCAGCTACTAGGAGGAAAAATAACTCTCTCCTAACTGAAACCAGGACAAAAAACAATTGGGAAACTTTCACAACACATAATTATCTGTGCTTAAAGTCCCTGATTGTTAGGTACCAGGCTAAATTAACTATTACTCTGATATGTTCATTGTCATTTTAGTTTGGGATTATGCACTGAGGGGTTTTACCACTTTATCTGATGATAAGCAGTCCACACAAATATGCAGGTTATGTGAATTACTTCTAAAAATTGGCACAAATTATTCAGGAAACATAAGCTACTGTGTTCACTTGTATCTGAATTGCTTTTTGAGTATTATTACTATAAAACATGAAACCTTCAGTGCCTGATCTGAAAAGCAGAGTCAGGATTTCAGATTGGGAAATATGAGAAAACTGGGAGGCTAAAACAGTCAGAACAGAGTGAATTACACCTTTTAAATTTGCCTGCTTCTGGATTCAGTGCCATTTCCTCAGCCTTCCTTTTGTTTTCTTGTCATATGTTCCTAGCCCCACAGATAGATTTCTGTTTTATCTACAGTGAATAAAAATTGAGGCTCTGCTTCCCTGAGGGATATTTCTTAAAATTTATATAAATAAATTTCAAGTAACACACAGCTTTCTTGAAAGGCATTGCAATTTGACCTTTGTGTTTGAATTTTAAGAGAGCTTAGAAAGACCCTTTAACACCTTAGGCAGATATTGCTGTCTATTTCTGTGATAATGAGGTACCGTGTGTTTTCCCCACTCACAGTGCAGATTTTACTGAGGTGTCTTATTGGTATTTATTTCTATTGCATCTACCCAAGTTCACTGAATAAATAACATTTACAAATCTTAATTTTGTAAATTAGAGGATGGTTGCACACTGGAACAGGCTACCCAGTAAAGTAGTAACTTCACCGTTCCTGTCTGAATTCAAGAAGAGATTGGACTGTGCAATTAGTCACATGGTCTAAACTTTTGCATAGACCTGTGCAGTGACAGGAGCTGGACTTGATGATCCTTATGGGTCCCTTCCAACTCGGGATATTCTATGATTCTATGATAATTTTGTTTATCATTTGTGCACATGAAAACTGCATAGAAAAAGAATATTTTGTTGTTGTTGTTGCTGCTGTTTTTAATATTCTGTCAGAGTGTAAGATGAGCAACTGAACTAGCAACAGTCTACAGGACTTCAATCAGAGTTCTTGATCTCCTAGAAATCCTGGGCAAGATGAAATGCACAAGTGCTAGGTCAAGGGAGCAGAAAGGCTTGTATGCTTTGAATTTACAAGGAAAGACAAAATGCTTTAGTGGTCTTTAAAAACGGTATTTCTTAGAACTCCTTAAAAGCTTTTGGCAGCATAAATCACGGCTGTGTTATCACTGACTTCAGTCCTTTTATTTCCAGTTGTACTTTAGAGTTTGCATTGTCTTTGTGGAAGAAATTCACTCTTGTAACCCTTCTTTGAGCTGAGAGAGAGATCACAACAATAAAGACCAACCAGATATTTGTATAGTAATAAAATTAGATATGATAACTGTCACAGACTGTTAGATTTATGGACTGGATTGATACTATATGGAAGGTCTAATAGAAAAATGATTTTAGGGGAATGGGAAAAGAAAGGATTGTCTCGGCCATGGGGGGGGGGGGGGGGGGGGGGGGGGAGAGCAGGGGAAGAAACCACACTACAGATACAATTTCCATTTTGATTCATGTGTATAATAACATGAACTCCAGTTACACATATATATTTGGAAGAAAAAAAGCCTGCACAGCTTTATAGAAGGTAAACAAGATTAAGCAAAAGAGTAGATCTGTTAAATAAAAGTTTAGATAAAAAGTGTATTTATTTAGCTGGTATGCTGCATGTGAAACTGAGCTCAAGGAACTTAGTTCAAATGGCAATATATTCCCCTTGCACTGAGCTAACTACTCTCAACTCCCATTGATTTAAGTTCAGACTATCAGATACCTTAATTGTGCCTAATGCAGTGCTGTGGTCAGCCATCTGAAATCAACAACACATGGTTCAACAGTTCTCTGCATCAAATGATGATATATGTAATTATAGCATCAATGAATCTAATGTAAAGGTTAGAGAATGAAATTGTATATCCTGTTACTAAAGGTAGGAGTCATCTTAGCAAAATTATATATCCAGAATTTAAGTAATTACTCTGAATTAATCACTGGGGCATTGGGTGTTATATAGGGAACATAAAGCCACCTTGAGTGATTCATCCTCATGTATCTCAGCTACCTATTTGTGGATCAATTTTCTACACACATATTTTAGACTAGATATCTCTTTCCTACAATCGTATTTTGTTGCTTATGTTTCAGAAATGTTTAGTTTTGAGAGATACACAAGAACATTGTTTCATTTGAAGAAATATTATTAATTTGTCTATTATGTGCACTATCAGCAAATGCACAAACATACTGTACTCTTTGTCATTACATTCTTTCCTCAAAAATCAGACTTATAGTTCATGTATGAATAGACAGGGCACCACAATTGAACTAGTGGTTTAAGGATGAGACATTAAAAGGCAAAAATAGTTCCCAAGAACTAAATGACCTCCTTCCATGGTGTCACAACCAAAAGCTTGCATGTTTTGTTTCCACAATCATTTCAAAGTTATTGTTTCAGGATAGTTGCTTTTCTTGACAATATGAAGAAAGAGCTGCAAAAAGCTGTAACACAATCAATACTTTGCAATAAGCTTTATGCTTTGTAAACCCTTGGCAAATGGGGCAAAGTTCACTTTTCTGCATCCTGTATTTGATCTGTATTTTTCTGTCCCTAACACTGGGCTGATTTAGAGAGTTACCTGTTGTGTCTTTTTGATAGAGCCAAAAGATTGCTAGGGACTCCTTTTAATCATTCTCAGTACATGTCAAATATCACTGCATTTTTTCTCATCTTTTGAAAAAAAAAAAAAAAAAAAAAAAAAAAGTCACCTGACCATTGGACTCTTGTTGATACACAACACTTGGGTATTCAGGAAACATAGATTATAGAAAAAAAAAGTGGTTGAAGAAGAAAACTTTTCTTCAGGTGTTTAGGCTACCAAAATAATGCAGCAGGGTTTCAGACATTCAGATTTAAACAAGAGCAAGCCAGACTTTTTATTTTGCAGAGTCATCTCTTACAGCTCTGTACAAAAGCAAGACGAGGCATCATCAAAGAAAAAGTGTTCTAGGAAATATGCATATTATTTTAAAAATATATATTTCTACATCCAATAAAGTTATAAATGTTATAAAAGAATGCTTCCTTTAAAAATTGTTCCTTCAATCCATACCTTTATACAATCTTAAACTAATCTGCTAAAAATGTCTTTGAAAGAAAGGAAATGTCTTTGAAGGAAAAAAGGAAAAAATACAGGCTGATTTTATTTTGGTTTTCCAAAAGTAGGTATTTTTAACAATAATGATGTCTTACTATTGGGACAAAGTATCAAATGAAATGATATGATACTCCCTCTCTTAATGTTGTCTGTAACTCTAAAACATCTTCACCTTTGCCCTTTTTGGACTTCCATCAAGGATTTATTGGTAGTTTAAACTAAATATGGTTTAAAATAAATGATTTTATATTGGAGTATAAACTACATTATAAAATCTTTTTTCTTTTTTTTTCTTTACCTTAAACTTGGGAGAAAACATGCACACATGCGTGCACACGCGCACATTACTGCATACTAAAAGTCTATCTGCCTTCTGGACAGCTCTTCCTCTGAGCTACAAAGGCTGGATTGTAAGCGGAAGATGCAAGGTTTCTGTATAGATTTTCCCGTTTATTTCATTGTGTTTTGGTTTCTTTCTTTCTTGTTGTTTTTGCTCCATGAGTGAAATGCATCAAAATTGTGAATCAAAATTTCTTTGTCTATCACCAGCACCACAGCTGTAGTTTGCAGAGCTTCAGAGATAGACTTTCAGGTCGAGTTATTCCCTGTGTTTTCCTGTGGAGATTAGTTTAGAGGAGGTGCATGATGCATTCTTGGCAAAATGAGTGGAAGTTTATGAGTCCAGCTCGTATTCTCCCCCAGCATGGTATGAGTAAGTCCTGTTGACTTAATGACACTTAGATGTAACCTGCAGAATGGGGTTTGGTCCCCTAGTGACTGCTGTGATTCCTGAATGTACTAAATCTGCAGCTGGATGAACAAAAGGGCCAGAGGGGAAGAAAGAATTTTTTTTTTATTTTTATTTTATTTTATTTTATTTTATTTTATTTTATTTTATTTTATTTTATTTTATTTTATTTTATTTT
>NC_048894.1:27680917-27683963 GCF_011077185.1 Oxyura jamaicensis
TTATTTTATTTTATTTTATTTTATTTTATTTTATTTTATTTTATTTTTTATGTTCCAGTGTTTTTTGTTGGTATAAAAATTAAACATCTCATACAGGTTAAGAAGGAGAATAAGATTACCTATACAGCACATTTTCTAACTAGTTTCTCTAACCTGGAGTAAAAACTATGAGCAGATATATTCTGAAACTGTAAAACATCTCTAGAGGCAGTTAGGAAAAAGGAAAGAAATTCAATGTACTTGAGATGGTTCATAGAATCATAGAATATCCTGAGTTGGAAGTGACCCACAAGGATCATTGAGTCCAAGTCCTAGGTCCACACAGGACCATCCAAAATTAGACTATGTGTCTGAGAGCATTGTCCAAACACTTCTGGAACTCTGGCAGCCTTGTTGCTGTGACCCCTTCCCTTGGGAGCCTGTTCCAGTGACTGATGACTGTCTTGGTGAAGAACTTTTTTGTAACATCCAGCCTGAACCACCCCTTTCTCAGCTTCATGCTGTTCCCTTGTTCCCTCAGGTTGTGCTTTAGTATGTTTAAAACACAGTAATCAAAGAATCAAACTACTGTTCTATGCAAAAATGTGTTGTATTCATTTTCTACTGATTTCATAACAACCCTGAAGTAGACATCAATCTCTGTGTATTTGTTTGTTTGTTTGTTTGTTTTTCACCTAAGATCTAAATATAGATAGGAAAAGTAAAATATACTAAAAATCTTCTAAAAAAAATCTACTTGAGCTACAAAACAAACATCAAAAACTACATAACAATCAGCAATACATCAGGTATTTACCAGAAGGTTCACATTCACATATTAAAAATCTAGTCTTTGGTTCTAAATTATTTGTGGTTACAGGATTTTCATTAAAATTAGTTTTCAAATATTTGATTCACCAAAACTCTCAGAGGTATTTAGTGGATAACTTTGCTCCAGATTTGCCAAATTTAGTAGAAGATAATAAAAAAATCTATAATTATTTTCCAGTTAAAGCAAGTTTTCTAGATAAGTGTATAGATAACTGGGAAGGTAGGATAGGGATTTTTCACACCAAAGATTAAGACCAGCAACCATGACAACCTTTTCTTAAAAAAAGATTAAAAAGGTAGTACAGCAATCAATGAACATTTAATTGTAGTTTTCCATAGAATCAAGATTTTACTCAGTATTTCAAGTTCAGTAAATAAACAACTACTTATGAATTTTCTCTCATTTGAAATCTGTTAGAACTTCATTTTTTTCTAGAAACAGTTTTTGGTTATAACATCTTTTGACATAAGGCACTGTGATCACACTCTCTTCCCGATCAATGTTAGTATATGCAAATTAAGATGTAATTTATTTTTCTTTTACTCATTAAGTCTGATATTAAAATGATATTGAGGGGATATTTTCATTTCATGTTAGCCGTACCCAGGTTATTTGCAACAAGAGATATTACAATAGTATAAATCTTGATCTGCATATTGTGAATTTTTTTAAATCTTGAATTACTAATTGAAGACCAAAATCTCTTGAAGAAGAGATTTGAGGATTAATTTTTAAATCAGTTTTTAATCTGCTTATTCAGTTTTCATTACTGTGTAGTGTAAATTTAGAATGAAAAATACAGTACTTAACCCTTAATAATTTTTCCTGTTTTCAATATACTTAATCCCAAAGACCCAAAAGGCACTATGAATCTCAAGTATGGAAAAGGCTATACAGTTTACATCCCATTACATATATCTCATTTTACAGTAATTCTATTAAACTTTTAAATATTCCTTATAAATTCATGTGATTAATATAACATAAAACCATTGATTTTGTAAACAAGAAATCTAAGTTTACAGTGTTACATTGGGCAGAAACTGCTGTAGTAAGAAAAAATCCTTCTGTCTGTTATATACTACAAAGCAAAGAAAAACATCTAATTTACAGCTAATAAGAAGTTTTTTTATTATTATTATTATTATTATTATTTTAGACAGCATCTACCTGTCCTGATAAGAAATGAATTATTTCCAGCTGAACAAGCCATGTACTTTGTATACTGCATGTAGTTGTGCAGAGGTGAAGAAGAATTAATCTTTAGTTGTTTTTTTTTGACTTGACTTTTGGATAGTAGACCAACAGAAGGCAACAAGAGATTTATTATCATTAAAAGCATCATTTTTTTATATATATATTAAGGATGAATTGGGACAAAAGATAGGATTATATGAAATGTTCTTTTATAATTTTGCAGAATGAGATTAACTGTGGTTACAACTACAGACTACATAAGAGAATCTTATGTAAAATCCACCAAAATTATTGTGGAACACAAAATATTATCTATCTTACCTTTCTGTACTGCCACTAGCCTGTGCCTTAAAATGAATGCAAAGGACCTAATATTGAAAACACATGGCAAACTGTGTGAACTCACAACATTCTACTTCCTCTGCAATTCTCAACTTGTTCATGTGGTCAGCTTGTTCAAGTAGGTCAGTTACAGCACTGAGACTGATACCACAAGTACCTTCTGCTGCTTTGTTAACTCAGTCCAACGGCAGGGCTCAGAAATGCTTAGTGAAATCTGGAAGGAGGCACAGAGAGAATGCAAGCCTGGAAGCAACAGATGTACAAGGACTCTGGAGTAGAGCCAGCTACAGTGCTGACCGAGAACCTATTTCCAATCTCCTGTCTGTTGAAAGGCTGAAGATTATGGCTTACTTTACTATCGCAGTATCTGATCCTGCACTGCTACAAAAGGCATTTTGATGGCCTATGTTGCCCTAAAAAGCAAAAAAAATCTCCCACTTCGTGTAGCTGCAAGGCTAAAGATGTGTTTATTCTCTGTGACCATTGTAGCATTCAAGGACCCAGATGCACATCTCTTCAGGCCTACAACCTCCAGTAAACCTGGCTAGATGTCTTTGATAAAGTTGTGTTGAGAGTTTTCTTTCTTTCTTTCTTTCTTTCTTTCTTTCTTTCTTTCTTTCTTTCTTTCTTTCTTTCTTTCTTTCTTTCTTTCTTTCTTTCTTTCTTTCTTTCTTTCTTTCTTTCTTTCTTTCTTTC